>NW_016915156.1:182324-216275 GCF_001483705.2 Eufriesea mexicana | reverse complement strand
TAAACATACCAACGAGGAAGCGCTCGAGTATTATACGAAATACTCGAACGCTCTAACGAAAACAAATCGAACGGAAGTCGTAAAATTTGCCATTGATCTAGCCAACGATGATATACAATACAAATAAACCAACGACGAAGCATTCGAATATTATACGAAATACTCGAATGCTGAAACAAAGACACATAGAATGAAAAAAATAAAATCTGCAAGAAGAAATTATTGTTAAATTATTTAAGAGAGTGGACAATGGCCACTGAATAGCCATTGATCTAGCCAACGATGATATACAATACAAATAAACCAACGACGAAGCATTCGAATATTGTACGAAATACTCGAATGCACAAACAATGAAAACTAGAATGAAAGAAATAGAATCTGAAAGAAGAAAGATAATTAAAACCTGAAAGAAAAAATAATTAATACCTGAAAGAAGGAATTATTATTAAATTATTCAAGAGAGTAGACGATGGCCATTGAATAGCCATTGATCAAGCCAACGATGATATACAAATAAACCAACGACGAAGCATTCGAATATTGTACAAAATATACGAATGCACAAGCAATGAAATCTAGAATAAAAGAAATAGAATCTGAAAGAGGAAAGATAATTAAAAGCTGAAACAAAAAATAATTAGTACCTGAAAGAAAAATATTAACACGCACCCTCCAAAGTCGAAGCGACAACTGGCACGAGCCTGCACGCGGGCCCCTTATATAGCGTCGGCCGACCGGAGATCGACGAAAATTTCCGAACTTTACCGATTCCTTTAAGAGTTACTTTTTCGCTGTATTAACTAATAATTCATTAACTTTTTTGACTTTTATCGTTAATATACGTTGCAAACTATTTGTTATCAATAATTTTAATTTGTTATTTACAATAAATTTATTAATTTATTATCTTTTTGTAAGTTACGAATACATTTTAAGACAAATACGTTGTTTGTTTAAGTAGTAGCTAATAATTTATGAACTTTTTTTACTTTTATCGTTAATATATGTTGCAAAATATTTGTTATTAACAATAAATGTAGTAATTTATTATCTTTTTGCTAATTATAGATACATTTTCACGCAAATACGTTTAATATACTAGTAATAGCCTATAATTTAGTAATTTTTTCACTTGTTCTATAAATTTACGTTGTGAACAATTTGTTATTAACAATAAGTGTATTAATTAATAAATTTTTTCCAAATTATAGGCACATTTTACCATTAGTATGATATTTGTCAAGTAATAGCCGAAAATTTATTAGTATTTTTGAGTTTCATCTGTAATATACGTTACAGAGAATTTGTTACTTGCAATATTAATTTGTTGTTAACAACAAGTGTAACAATTTATCAAATATCTGCAAATTATAGATTGCAAATTATAGGCACTTTAACACATACAAGTTATATGTACTAGGAATAGTCAATAGTTTAGTAATTTTTTCACTTGTATTATAAATTTACGTTGTGAGCAATTTGTTATTAACGATATTAATTTGTTATTAACAATCAGTGCAATAATTTATAAACTTTTTGCAAATTATAATTACATTTTGACGCAAATTCGTTCCATATTCAAGTAATAACCAGTAATTCCTTAATTTTTTCACTTTTATTATAAATTAACGTTGTGAACAATTTGTTATTAACATTAATAATTTGCTACTAACTATAAGTATTATAATTTATGTGTAATAGTATAGTTACGTGTAATTATTACTCGGAGTGTTCGAACTGATGCCGATAATACTATTGGTTTTTCACTAATTATGTAATTATGTATTTTTTTCTTGTACTTACCATAGTGTTAGTTATTCATTGTTTTGATCTTTGTTTGTAATTTTTATACTGTCGGAAAGAAATATAATTTACGTATAATTACTGTATGTTTTTTCTGTTATTGTAGAAATAGTAAAGGATTAAAAAAAAATTTCTAAAATGTGCAGCAAAATAAGATACGTAATATGAATATTAATAAATATACTCAATACACATTGATACTTATGCTTCAATACGATAGACGAGGATAGAAGTTCAAACGATGTTCGATCTATGACTTTAGTCCAGAATTATTAGGGTAACGCATTTGTTTGAGTAGAATCATTTGCAGTAGAATGCTTATCACAGTTTAACCATGATCCAAAAATGATAAATATGAATGGATTGAAGAAAATATTGAGATATTTGAAGGGTACAATGGTGTACTGTCTTAAATTTGAGATAGTAACAGAAACCTAAGAAATAAAATACGAATGTAAAAATTATTAAAATTGAATAATAAATAAATTAATTAAAGAAATTAATTATATAAATTATTATAAGTGAAAAATAAATAAATACCAAATTTTGTAACTAATTGCTCCGGGAAAAGAGGATGAATTCCGGAGTTAGAGAAAATGCTGAGAGGCCTGAAGGCAGCACCCGCGTCGTTCGACCAGATAAAGATGAACTACGAAGATGCAGGGGACAAGGGTTGGGAATAAAATACTACCACTGGAGAAAAAGGTTTGGCAAAGAAGAGGGACCAGCCCAACGAGCGTGTAGCGGAAGTAAGTTGTGAGGAGAAATTCGAGAAAATGGTCACTCCAGTTACGACGAACCCCAGGTTTTGGAAAGCACGGGAAAAAGGCGGTGTAGCTTGCCCTTGCAGCAGCAGCCGCCGCTTCAAAGGCTCAATAATTCGAAGAATAATTTTATTAAACACCATCGTAGTATTTAATTAATCCAATTTGTCTGCTGCCAAATTACAACTAACAGAACGTCGGGGGATGACGCTCCTTCTTATAGCAATGAGCCACGATTGTTCTTTCACCCAAATCCTAGTAGGTGCTGGGTCGTTATTTGTAACAATATCATTTTAGATAATATATTTAATGAATAATAAAAACTAAACAAAGTGCGAATTATTCATTTCTGTTACGAGCTAGTAACATGTAGATAACTTAAATATTAATTTGAGTATACATATATTACATCTAGCTTTGAATTGTTCGACATAAAACTTAAAGGTAGCAAAATTAAGTAGAATGTATTATAAACATGTTGTAGAACTAAATATAATTTATATATTCCAATTAAATAAATATAAAAGCGTCGAAATATATCATTTTTGATTTTTGATTTTTGAAGTTAAAGAAGTACAAGACAATAGAATCTACCATATTTTATCTCACACTTTTCACGCTCTGCAAAAGCTTATTAAACTAATTACTCTTACAAGTACACAATATAGTGAAATATAAGACTTAAAAAATCATTACTTATAATTATTACTTAATTTACACATTTTATATCTCAGTACTTATCGTTTTAGCAGTCCTATATCTTTCTATTTTATATGAAATTTTAATTTTCTACTTTACTTCAAAAGTAATTTTCAATTATATTTAGTACATATTTCATAAAATCAATTATGAAAAAACTAATTAGTAGTTTATGTTACGAATTGAAACAGTTCTGTCAACATGATCACTTTTTGGCATATTTTGTCATTTTTTAATGAAAAATTTTGTTTGTGTTTAAACCTAATTATGATTATCAATTATACAAGTAATTCTATTAATGTAATATTCAAAAGTCTTAGAATTCATGTTTAAATTATTCATTACTAATTCACTTTTTATATATTTATCTTTTGATGTATTTATCCATTATAAATTGAAGTTTTGTCTTACAACTTCGACAATAATTTTAGTTAACATAAGGCACTTTTCAGGTCTTTATATTAATTTTAACACAGTCAATTTAGATACATCGTGTTAAATTTAGATTATGATATCTAACATTATCAATTTCTAAGTCGCAATTACGATGTTAAAGCAGATTGTTGCAATCAATATATCATATCTAAATCTGTTACAAATTTAAAATAAGTTTCGAATATTTGTTTAGATAGGTCCAGCCCATCTTGTCTGTTCTACATCATTCTTTTAGATTATCCCTACTTTATGCATGATCAAAAATTATCTTAACGACGTGAGATAAGGCTGACACGTCATTCGTTGAACTGGTTGATAAATTCTTTTTTGAACTGAACTGGCAATTGATCCATTATGTATCGTATTTGAAGATTCAGTTTCCCCAAGTATATCATTTGCTCCAATATAGTGTGATCCTTGAGAATCATCTTGCGTTTCATTGGAAACATTTTGTCCACTTATTTCATTCCTTTTACGAAATTTTGTGGAATATTTATAAAAATCAGACATTTCAAACGGTTTTGTGACTTCTCTATATGGCTGATATTTCCCAGCCTGTACAATTGTACAATTCTGAGAGGATCCTAACATAATTGTCTCTTCGTTTGTTTCTTGAGGTGATTTAGATTCAGCTGGAATTTCAAGCACCTTTTTTCGTATTGGTTCATAACGAGATGATAATGGTTGTAAATGTTGGTCAGTTTCAACTGTTAGGATATCACTTTTACGATGATTTACTGAAGGAATATAATTACTTTTTCCATCTTCACCATTACTGCCAGTAGATGATTTAGAGCACACAGGCAAAGTGGCCTGGTAGTGGATATTTTTATGTGATGATATTAAGTTAATATCCGAGCCTGGACTTGTACCTGAATCCAAAGAAGTTTCATACCATTCTTTTTCTCTTCCTTTTTTTCCAATATTATCTATTGTATCTTTGCTATCATGTAATTCATGCAAATGATTTGAATGCCATTTTTCTACACTACCTAAAGACTGTGTACGTAGTAACATCTTATTGTTAGTTGATGACTGTTCGGATAAGGGAAGTAAATGAACAGAAGCATTTTGATGAGATGCAATATAAGTAGAGTTTTTACTACATCCTACAGATACTGTACGATATCGTGGTTGTATATCGGTGCCAATACTAGTGTGTTGAACGGCATTGCGTTTCCTTCGATCTAAACTACCAAACCTATCCGAAACAGGTTGATCATCAGTACACCAAACAATTTCATCTTCGTATCGCATCCAATAGCCCGATGGTAATTCATTCGGCGAGTCAGTATATCGTAAATTTTTATTTGTACTAGTGTCACGATCTCGTCTCAATACAGACTGTGATTGAGAATTACTTTTATGATATACTGGAAACTCAGGTATATGCGTATAGTGTAATGTGCGAAAATCTCTTTCATAATATTCCTGCCCGGATCTCCGCTGAACATCATTGTCCAAGTGTTTATAGTCAGAATATTGTTGATAATTATGCACTTGTTCTTGTTGAAACGGACGATATCGTATATGTCGTTCATCTTCGGTATATGCATTGGGCAAAGGTCGATACATTCGTTCACTATCATGATAGAGATTTTGAGTACGTGATCCACCACTACCGTGAGAATATGTTCGCGTACGATATTGATCAGATAGTATGTAAACATTTTGATTATCGTTATGATCATGTTCTATTATTTTTATACTTTGTCGTTGATCAGAAATTGTAGGGCAGTAAGTACCAATATGATTATGATTACAAGTATTAGGTAGCAATGATTGATCATCATAACCATGATTAGGATATGTGTTACACTTATCTTCTGATCCTAATGGACTTAAACTTATGCCACCCTCTTGAAGCAATCCTCTTGTAATTTTTGTATTTACGTCATTTACTATAAAAAAATATATTTAAAATAAAATTAAACAAATTTAATTCTTTAACATCCAAAATAAAAATTTGCTGTACCTGTGCCATCTAATGGTGGTCGAGGTTTCTTTGTTCTATGTTTCACATTTGCATGTAAATGTGGTTGAGCATTGCAAATGGTTGGATGCTGAAGTTGTGCTGAATGATGTGTTTTATTACGGCTTTGCCTTAGGAAATTTAAACGAGCTTCTAATTCTTGAAGTCTACGTTGGCTTTGTTGGTAAACAAGCCTATGCTTACGACGTACTGCTTTACTTTCCATAGGATCATTTACAATTCCTAAAGCAGCTTCTACTATACCAATTTGAACTTGTCGTTCTAATTCCAAAGCAGATTCCTCCTATAAAGGGAATATAATAAATTATTTGCACTCTATTTTTACATATTCAATTGAAAAAATGAATTTTTTGTTACTTCTTAGAAACATACAACTTCGTTTGTTTTTAATTTATTAATTAAATTTTGTGGATATGTAAATGCTGTCCCAACTCTTTTACGAAAAACTGGTGGGCTTTCACCCGGTTCTAATGGAATTTCTGGTGGTAAGACACCAGTTAATTCTGCTTCCTCTACGCATAGATTTTTAAGTTCATTGTTCTTTTGTGCTAACTTTTCTTGTAATGCTTCCCTACGTTGACGAAGCCATTGTAATCTTGTAGATAATGAATCTTCTGCCAAAGATCCAGGTGTACTTTCGTTCCCTGCCATCACTTCAAATAAAAATCCAATTATAAATATAATTTATTCTCTAATCAAACAGTGTAATAAAGTAACCTATAATAAATAAATTTTGTATTTTCTTACCCATATTATTAGCGAAATGTAATAATATTATCCACTACAGGTATTTTAATTGGAATGTTTATATAACCAAGCTGTATCTCATGCAATTAAAAATATCAATGATAACACATTTGATAGATTATATATGATGTAACATATAACTTTCACTTTGTTTGCTTTAATCGAAAAATTTGTTTTCAAAAAATTATTATCCATCATTTTAAAAGTGTTTCAAGTTTTATAAAATACTATAATAATTATACATAACAGTAGGTTAACTGTTAATTATGATTACATATTTGTACTATTACATTGCAATAATTAATCCTGCAACTTGTCTTGTCTGTATTTATAAAAACTTATACAATAAACACAGATATTTTCATTAATTGAACACAAAAACATATATTTTGAACTATAGAAATGAAAAATATGATTCAAGAAATCGACGCTTATTTTCTTTCTACAGTTGCCATTTTATACTTCAATATATATAGTGATTTGATATATGTAATTATATTTCATTTTCAGTTATAAAAATTCTTCTAAATATTTATTGTAATTCACATAAATTTAATTTTTAAATGGAAATACATGTTTCTGTAACATTATTTTTATTATTTTAAAATAATAATTCTAATTATTTTAACGTCACGTATTCGGTGGCGTCATCGGTGTTACACTAAGTGTATGGTTAAATAACACATCTGTCTTCGATAATTGGAACTAATTTCCATTCATTAATAATATTTGATACTTGATAGATTTCGGAGTTAACATTAAATTTATGCAAAATTAAGTTACAAAATAATAGGAGAAATTTGAAAGCTAGGTAAGTAGCAAACACAGTTACTAAATCAGTAAATACATTAATTAAAAACTTCGATTTTAATTTAGTTTCATTTGTTGGTACAAATTTTTGTACAATTTAAGTGCTGATTAACATGGTCAATAGTTTAAAACCTGAATGTTCGTTTGCATCATGGTATCCCCTATTTTATAAAAATTCATTAAGAGCTACAATTATTTGTATTCCTGATGAAGTACTTAAGTATTTAGAACATGATGCATTTGTTTTACCTGTTGAGGCAACGAGTTCTATATTACAAAATACAGAATGGATGGATGGATCTCCAGTAATAAATGAAGAAGTAAGTTTGAAATGTGAATGTACATATAAAGAACAATTAAAATTTATTTTTCTTTAGCACCCAGATGAAGTTCAACCAACATTTCCCCAATTCAGTAAAAAAATTCAAGATGTTATAGATGAATATGGCGCAGTTTTTATAAAAAGTAATTGGAGTTCACCTTTGGTATGTAAACATTTTGATTTTATATTGGAAAATATTTAATTTTATTATATGTATTTATTTTTAGGATGCAACTTGGGTTGCACCAACTAAAACACTAAAATGTAAAACATTGGAAGAAATATACCTGTTATTAAAAAGTTCAGATAGAATTGCACAAGATTTAAATAGTGTAAAAAATTATACAAATTACGAAACTCCTGTGAAATCTTGTCTGGTATTAAAACAATGGAGAGATATTAATCCTTGCACAGAATTTCGATGCTTTGTAATACAAAATGAACTTATAGGTATCAAACACCACTGTTTGGAATGTATTTGTAATTTATATTACCTGAGTACTTAGAATTATTATTTTAATCTCTTTTAGCAATTAGTCAACGTGATATATCGCAATATTATAGTTACAATGAATCAGAAAAATATAATATTCAAATAGATATCAAAAGTTTATTTATGGAACATATCAAAAACATGTTTCCATTAAATAATTGTAAGTAACTATAAAGCATTTGTACTACATTAAAACATACATTATTAATATTATAATGTAATGTCACATAGATTCATTTGATGTTATACGGTATAAAAAAGAAAAAGTAAAAATAGTTGATTTTGGTCCTTTGGATGAATCTGCTGTCAAAGGAACGCTTTTTACATACGAAGAATTACAAAATCTAATAGAAGATATACCAGAATTTAGATTTATTGGCGAAGAAATTGGTATTCAACCAAAAGCTCCAAATCACTTTTGTATTCCACAGGAAATAAATGAATTTTTTCAGCCTAATGAAAGTTCTAGATTATTAGACATTATTCAACGAGTAAGTATATGATTTTTTAATTAAATTTACTAATATATATTTATTACCATTTTATTTATAAATGGTTCATTTGATGTTTTTTACTTAAGGAAGTGGAAAGTCAGCGGAAAGAACACGAAAACGCTAATTCTAATAACTTGCAACACGATTGATATGTGTTTGAAAAAAAACCATAAAGAAAAAATGGAAAAAACCAAATGAATAATAAGTGAATAATTGTACGCTTAGAAAACATTTTTAAATACAGAACTTTCACTTTTATTCTGCCAGACCCTCTTCTATCATTACATTACATAAAACGATTAAAGGCTATCCTACCGCTTAAAAGAATTATCGTAATATTGCAATATTTTTCGAGCCATCGGCCTTACCGAGCGACGTCCCTTATATAGAAAATATGTCTTGTTTATGTACAATATGCAATCCTTAATACTTCGATTTGAAAAAGGATTCTCGATATATGTAGCTCCGGACAAGTTAATACGCTGTACAGTCATATCCACGGAGTATTTTTTTGTTTTTTTCCTCATTATTACGTACCTGACAAAAATCAACAAGATCGAGCAATTACATTGGTTGATTCTTATTAATTTTTCTGATTTTACATTTTCTAATATATCTGAACATGAAAAATATCTGGTGATGGCTTTTAGTAAATGTAAATGTAATTAACTCTTTTTATTTTCTCATTTAATGATTTATCTATCTGCAATGATCTTTAAAACTATTATCATTTAGAATTTAGATATTCATGTATCTAATTGTTGGTAATTCGATATTATTTTTTGTTACTTTACATTTATTGGTTTGCATCTTTAAAAAAAGAAAAAAATATAGATATTTTTATATATAAATAGCTATGTGTATATATATATATATACATACATACATACATACATACATACATACATACATACATACATATATATATATATATATTGCTATTACATATGCACATATGAATAGCTATTTATCAATTAAAATTTACGAGAAATTTGGTAACCAATATCGGGATTATACTTAAAGAAATGTAAAATATATCAAAAATACAATTTTAATACATGTATATAGAATCAATTTAAATTTTAATTTGCAGGTGTATGTTCTCAATGCATAGGCATAATTTAGTTGTCCATTCAAATATAATATGATGAATATTCGAGTATTTCGGTATCCAATACTTATAAATTTAAATTACGGTTTCACCTCTTTACGACCAGACATCCAATCATATAAAATTTATTTAGCTTGAAAACATTGAAAATCATTGCTATAATTACATTTGTTCATAAAATACTAATAATTTCGAATTGATCGCAAAGAGATGTGCTGGAATCGTAGAAATAAATTTTCAGTTTCAACGAATTAAACGAATCGCCAAAATTAGAAGTACCCATAAAATACTGTATGAGATCACGTAATTTTTTACTAAAACCCTTCAATTTCAATCGTTAGCGTTATACTGCACCGCTAGTTTTTTGTACCGATTTATAATAGTAGATTGATCTTAAAAATCTAAATTCGATAGTTTCAGTCCGAAACATGCGTTTGTCAGAATGTGTGAAAATAACGAGGCCTTTAGCATTCATCGAAGTCACAAAGGAATAATATGTATCGCATGGAGAGAACTACGAAGGTTGCAAGTTTATGCATGATTTTTTTTTCTCTTAACGCTAGTCAAATATTTACATATAAATGCCGGTGCGCGTGTATTCACATGTAAATATCGATTCTACGTTAAATATAATGATGCGTTAGTTCGAACCGTAGCCTTCACCGAACAAACATTTTCCGACTGGTCGTGTATCTCGAAAATATGTATTATTAATGTTTTATATAATTACAGTACATATGTATAATGGTAATGTCTAGAAAAGAAATGTTCCCTTCATTCATGCTTTTCTTTACTGCATCCTTTTAAAACGTATATACAGAGAAGCAGATTCTTCGCGTTTCTCTTCTCTTTCTTTTTTTTTTTGCTTTTTTTCTCGGACATGACTGTACTAGTGTCTATTACTTTTTCTTTTTTCATTTTTGTGTTTTTTCTCTTTTTTTTTTTAAACATCTTCGTCCTCGGTTTATCTGGCTTCCTGTCTCTTGTCGGTTCTTTCATTATTCAACTGATTTGTGCTAAACGACAATACGTATTTCAATCAATGTACGTTTTGCAGTGTACGGCCGTTTTGTTCATACGTATTCTCTCTGTCTTTTTTCTTTCAGTCTCTACCTTTCTTGCTCTTTCGCTCCCTTCCCCCGCCCCTCTTTCTCGATTTCTCTTTCACTCGTTTGCTTTCTCTCTCGCTCTCTCTCTCTCTCTTTCTCTCGTTTGCGCGCGCACTCTCTCTCGTTCTCTCTTTCTCTTTCTTCCTTCCTTTCGCGCTCTCTCACTCTCTTCTCTTCCATTCTCTAGGATCATTTGTTACTTATTTATTTTTCCTTACACTTTTTTTAATAATTTTATTTTCTTTTCTCTACATTATTTTCTCACATTGCTCGTTTACAGATATCAAAGTGACGCGGCAACATCGCCCTCTCGAATACTGGTAGTAAGGGGTGGTTTGAGTGAGAAAAAACAGTAGTCTTAACAAACATACGATACAAAAACTCTTAAGTTAGTCACTTAACGGCCAGTGTAAAGCGGTTTTGTTTCTTTCCACATTTAATTCCTTTTCTTCTGTCCTCTTTCCGTCTCTTTTCCCCTTCCTCTATTTTCTTTGTTTTTTTGTCTTTTTTTTCTTTTTTTAAGTACCTGAAAAGCTCTCGACTCTGGAAAACTTTGCTTATTCTTAAGTGTTTCTTATAGATTTTCATTCTTTTATTTAAGTCCATCCATGAGTTCTTTTTACGAAGACTACAGTTACCCCTCTATTATAAATGCGATTGGTACGACTAAAGGTGGCGAAAAAGGCCAGGCTATCACTGACAATCGTATTCTCTTCCTCGCTTTTACTCTTTCACTCGCTCATTCATATGTATATGCACATTCTTTCTCTCTTTCTCTCTCTCTCTCTCTCTCTCTCTCTCTCTCTCTCTCTCTCGCTCGTTTTGCTCTAATATATAAGCTACATGTAATATTTTTTCCATCCCATCAAAAAATACGTATTATTATTTTGGTGCGACGTTCCTTCAAAATTTACACCTACACACAAAGATGCATTTCTTTAACGTCTCCATCTATCTTGTATCTATTTGCTGTCTCTTCGTCTGATTCTTTCCGTATTTTGTTTCCATCCTTGTCCATTTATTTCCTCCATGTCTTTCCTTTTCTTACATCGCTTTAGCTATACAGGAAGATAAGAGCTTACGTTTAGATGATAACATTAATTTCATTTTTTTTGTCGACTCGCTCCGCTGGAAACTCGTCAGATTGCGCTGAAATTTTTTCACGATTATTCGTTGAACGATTCAAAGGGGGTTTGAAAGATGTCTAATGTACATTATTTACAAGAAGGTGTTGGGCAATTAGAATGGAAGAAGATAGACAATAACGAGCCAGAAAAGTTGAACCGGTAAAATGAAGCTTAAGAGAAAAGTTAAAATATCAGACTTCGGCTTTCGTTTGCGTTCTATTATTGCTAATGATACAACACAAGATTGTGAGCGAAATACTTTCTGACTGATATTCCAATTTTTCGAACAGCGATGACAGATTGTCTACATTACCCCTCACCTTGTTCGCATACTTCGAAGTGTAAGATATTATTTGAAATCGTTCAAGTTACAGCGGGCGATTTCTCCGACATACATGTTATAGAAATTGCTTAAAAACATGAGAATTATGAAAAATGATCGACGCGTGCACGAGGTAGAGTTTTACTAATCGTTGACAGAATGGAAAAACGAAGAAGATATTTATCTTACAATAATACGTTCAGAACGAAGCAACTAATATAATTTACATCGGATTATAAGAAAGATAATAAATTTAATACACTTATCTCGTATTTCATTTCTCCCTTTTTATCGTTTTTTTTTTTTCTTTTTTCTCTTTCGAGTTATTTCTGTTTCTTTTCTTCATCTTTTGTTTTTAAACAGAGTCACTTTGGTTCGTATCACGAAAGGAGACTATTCACAGGAACATTACTTTTCAACATCCTTAACCTTTAGTTTCTGCGCCAGAAATAATACATTAAACGTCTCGCGATTAACGAGTTCTAGCTTTTACGCGGAAAATGTCCAATCACCCCACGACGAAGGCGCGAAAGAAACGTACAGAAATTTATGTGTTTCTCGTAGCTTAATTACACAACCTTTACAAGTGTTTTCCTTTGTTTATATTTTATAATAAGTTGCAGGCATTCACGCGTCACGACAGCATACCGAAAGATGATATAAACTTGTCATTCTGAAACAAGGTGAAGCGATTTTGTACTAAAGTGCAGCGATATAATACTATACTTTTAATGAATTATCTACGTAATGTACAGTTTTTTGGGTACTTTTTTTTACATGCACCGTGACAAGGTATGGTCGGTCTGTACGACATACAACGTTGCTCTTAGTTATATATATTTTCTCGTTTCTTTCTACCTCTTCTCCTTCTCGATACCTTTTAAATATCTTCATCTTTATTTGGTTTTTTCCCATTCATCCGTTTAATCCTCCCGCGCTACTACTCCCTTCCACCAAGGTATGACGCTACAATTTACAAGGATCGTCTCAATTATAAAGTTAAGATTCTAAGTTATCGAGAAGCGTTACGTGGAAAGGCAAAAAGTTCAATACATGTCTTACTATCTTAATTCACCGAACGAGATCTAATAGATTAATTTGTCTATTCAGTCTGACCACACCATGTAAAAGAACGTGGAATAGTATCATCATGATAGATACAGTAGACAGAATTACAAATTCAGGCTTTTAATTATAAATTCTTTAGTCTGCGAGGGATCTATCGACAGTCGGATACGTTCTATTCTTATTTTCCTCTCTCCTCTTACTCGTCGTTTCTTCTTCCATTTCGTTTTCTCATTTACACTTCTTTTTTTCACGCGCTCACACACTATCTCGCTTACACGCTCTTTCTCCTCGCCACAAACCTTATCTTTTGACTAGATTGCGTCTCTAAAATCCTTAACGATTTAATCTAAGTCTGCCATTCATTATAATTTGCACCTTACATCTAGTATCGTAGTAACATCTAGTGGTAAGAGGATGATCTATTGTTGTCGAGAACTGTTAATAAACTGTTCGTTCTCTTCCTTTCTCTCTTCCTTTCTCGCTATCTTTCTCTCTTTTCCTCCCTCTCTCCTTCTTTCTCTCCTCTCTCTCTCTCTCTCTCTCTCTCTCTCTCTCTCTCAGTTACACACACGCATACGTACATACATACATAGACATACGCTCTTTCTTCTATCCCTTTCTCTTCCTTTACCTCTCATCAGTAAAACGAGTTCAGTGTTTATGCTGAATGGAGAACTTACGAATGTCTCGCAATTAACATTTCTGCCTATACGAGGATAGGTACTCCAAGTTACGGGCATATTGTAAAAGTTTGTCTCTAACAATTCCCGTGTACTCTAATATATATATACAAGCTTGTAATTTGTGTGTTTCATCGTTTGATCCGAACGAGAATTCTACGCGATTTCGTATCCCTTCAATGTGCTTTCCGGTTGTCAGTTCTAGGTTTGTGTTCGCTTTTGCAGTAGCTACGAGGATACGCCCGAACATTTGGAAGCTCCTTCGTTACTGGATACGCATCGTCAGGCATGAGCATATACCATTAAGATTGAACACGCGATGCTCCGTCGAGCGTTCGATCGCTAGGACTACCTTTTCTTTCCGGTTTGTTTCGAGGACAGTCGTTTCTTTAATCTTGAATGATCTGACTTGACCGATTTCTTTTTAGGTCTCTCTGGAGATCCGTTGCAACAGGCGCATCCCTTCTTAACATGCCCGCGCAAACTCGACCGCCTAGCTCGACAATCCGGCTCGACCAAAGCAATATTCCCCGTTTCGTCGTCCGACGGCTCCGAAGCCTTGTCACTGGAAACCATAACCGAATCTTGGATCGACTCATTTGCTTTAATGCGTTTCGACAAGCTACCCTTGTGATCCGCTCGATTCAATACTACTCTCGCATTCACCTGTAACTTATCTTTTTTTTTTAGATAATTGCAACGCCGCTCATTCGACAGAGACTTGAGACTTTGCACGCTATCCTCGAGACCATTGCTCAAAGCGTTCTCTTCTGGTTGACTGCCGATTGACTCGCTTATACTAGAATCCTCTTCGTCGCTGCTCGATCTCGTTCTCTCGGACATTGGACTCTCCCACGAAAGATAATCCATTCTCGTCACCTTCGACGCAATCCGCTTCTTATTAGTGTAGGTATACTTGTGCGTCGATAACATCGGACCAGCGATCGGCGAGAGTGGCGAGGGTATCGTAACATCCGCGGTGTTACCGCTAAGCAAGGTTAAACTTTCGTCCCCTGAACTTGCTGCCGATGTATTATTTACATTGATACTCGGAGGTAACGATTCCGAGTCTAAATCGATATCTAATTTCATGTTTGATGGAATGCTGGATACACTGCTCGGTGAACCCTCCTTCGAACTATTTCTCGACGTGATCTTCGTTCGACTCGTATCCTTCAATGAATCGTTCTCTAGCGATCCCAAATTCGTCGGGGATAATCTCGAAATGTCGGAATTACTGTTCGACGCTTCATCTTGACTTAAATTATCCAAGGTTAAGCGCATGTGTTTTGCTGGATTCTCCAAGTGCAGATCCTCCACCTTGTCTCTTTTCGATCGCTTCGAGGAATCTTTCGCAGATCTAGTTCGTTGGCTCGTACTTTTTCTACGCTCGCTCATCTTAAAATCGGCAATGGGACTAGCATCTCTGCTACCGCTCGACGAATCCAGAGAGCGAAAGTAGGAACCACTATACGATTTCATGCCCAATGGCTGACTGCAGGATGCGTCCTGAGAAGAATGATCAAAAGATGGTGAATGATTAGTATCAAATAGCAAATCTGCTTCTGGGAATAAGTCGCTGGTGCTAGGTTCATCCACGCCTAAATCTTCGCATTCCTCCGATAAACTTTTCTGTAACTTCATCTCACGCTCTATCGCAGCCGCTTTTCTTTCTATTTTCTGTTGTAACAATTCTCGATCTAATCTAGGATTTAACGGTGTTTTCATCACATTACTTTTATTCGAGTATTGTTGGAATGGTTCTAACGTATGATTCATAAAATATTTTTTCGTGTTCGTTTGATAAATCTGTCCACTTGTCATCTCGATACCTTGGCCTTTGTTGATGATCTGCAGAACGCTCTGAACGTTTTCCGAATTATCCGAGTATCTTGAATTCAGAGGTTCGATATTCAAGGAATTCGTAGACGTAGGAACGTATCGCCAAGGTGTGTCGGGTGACACCTTACCCTCCGGTTCCCAAGCTTCTTGTAATCTTGCGTTTCCATACAACAAGCCGTTTCCGACCTTGCACGATACCTCGATACCTTCCGCGGATTGTTGCACAGGAGACTCTTGACTATCCGAACTACTCGGTCCACCAGTCACCAAAAACTGCGTTGCATTGTCGATTCCTCCAGACTGTTTGCTCGCAACCGTGATCGTGGACATCGAGTCTGCGAACAGAAATGAATATACGTGTTATTTGGGTATCCTACGCGCTGTTACAACTATCGTATGATCAATTATAAATTACGCAACAAGACCACGAGAAAAATTAACAAATTTTTACACGACTGTAATATCGTTGAGACTGTTTCGTCGTAAGACTCGTAATGTTTAACAGAAATAATTTAAATATCGCCTGCGCGACAAAAGTCTGTAACGGCAATTAAATTGGTCCAATTATTTTAGTAATTTTGAAAAAGACACTAACCAATCTTTTCGTTACTCTGTAACGGTGTGGCATTGCTCGAACAAACGACAGAGTTGGAAGTGATCAAGGTTTTCGGAACGTTCTCCGACATACCCATTGTATCGTCGATTTTTCTTTTCACCGTCTTCGGGGAGATGATCTTGGCACCAGGAATTATTTCCGTCGATATTTCCTTCGTTTCTTTTTGCTGTTGTTGTTGCTGTTGCTGTTGTTGTTGAGCGTCGTTCAATAAGGAAACATCGGACTGAGTGGCAAAAGCAAGAGCGATCGTGGCACCGGTCTGAATCGAGACAGGCTTGTCGTTATGAATTTGACTGTCCTGTGGCGACTTCTTCTCTGGGCTATGGGCAATCGTTGCTGTGGGTGTGATACATACCACGTTGTCAGACTTCAGTCCTGGTGTCGTCAGTTTGTGTATAGAGGAATTAAACAGTCTAGCGCTTTGAAGAGTTAAATTAGGATTGCTGGTGATTACACCGCATATAGGTTGACTTTCCGAGGGCTCGTTTAAGTTGCGCTGAATCAGGCCGATCGTGGAATTGCTCTTGTTCACGACGATTGCGTTTGTCGCGGATTCAACAGCAACCCCTCCACTAACTGTATCGGATTTTGCCATAGTCAAGTCGCCGATGATGTTACTCTTTTCCGCGGTTACGTCGCTCGTACATTGAGCATGGTTTCCAGTTTGAGGGATTACTACCGATGCACCTTGAACGTTTTGCGTAGTGGTTAAAGTCTGATTGCCCGACAAAGTCTGCAAGGTTGGTATTTTAACCTGTTTCACTTGCGCCGGTTGCGAGATGATCTTTCCCGCTTGATTCAGAAAGGATTGAAGCACGAGGGTGTTAGAAACGCCGGTATTTCCGGTAGTCCGAACGGTTGCCGGTACAGTAGCGAGAAGCTTCGATCCGCTGGACACTATCGTAAATTGCTGACCTCCTTTCACTAGGTTCATCGGTAAGATGTAATTAGGACCTGGGACTAAGACAGCCGTGCTTCCCATCTTTCCCGTTACCGAAGCCAGAGCTTCGCTAACGCTCACGGAACTAGTCTGTACAGCTTCCTGAACGATCACCGCTCTCGGCTGCCCGGAACCGGGTTCCGCAAAAATCAGATTTCGCCTCTTAACGTTCAACTCCACCCCGTCGTTCGAATCGTTCGTCAAATTTCGAACTTCAGCGGTCGCATCGGTCACGTTTCCAACGTTACTAGACGGTTCCTCCGGTGCAGAGAAACCAGCCGGGCTGTCTTGCACGTGTACAACGCCGCTGGAAGAATCTTCGCTACCCATAGTTCTGCCGAGATCGTCGGTACTCGGGCTAAGTTCCGAATTTTGTTGACCAACTGGTTTCGTTTTGTTTGCATTCGACTTTTTTCTTTTTGAAGATTGACTGGGATTCGTCGGTGGATTCGATCTTCTTCTCGGGGCAGGTTTGTTATTCAAATCAGGAGAATTCCGCAATTGCTCCGCATATTCGTCTAAAATGGCGTAGATTCTTTGAGCGGTTTGTTCGTCCTCTTGCGGTTTTTGCTGTGGCTTCGGTATCGGTGAAGCTTTCGACGTGTTCGTTGCGTTGGTTTTCAGTGTTTTAGGCGCTGTCTTTTTTACCGTTTTCGAGGAAGGTGGGGTAGGTGGTGTTTTACCAGCGGAAGGTATAGGCGCCGGAGCTGGTGTGACGCACGGACTGGAAGAACTTTGCGAAGTAACGCTCAATGCCGGTGAAGCCGCCGGTTGGCAGTAACTGGTTACAACAACGACTGGCGTCGAGTTTGGGGTTTTCGCTGCAACGGATCCCGCGTTTTGATTCACATATGCCAGGGAAACTTTTTGAGAGAAAACGTCCTGTTGGAAATTTACGGTATTGCCATTGCTAGCAAAGTCATTGTTGGTGGTTTGCTGCGTCGGCATTAAAAGTTGCTGAGCTAGAGCGCTAACTGAAACTTGCTGTTGTTTGGTAGCTTGTGTTTGTTGCGTAGTGGTCTGCGTTTGTACAGTAGTAGTGGCCGCGGTGGATATCGTTTGGTGAGACTGCGGTTGAATAGTGCTTCTCTCCTTCACTTGCTCTAAAACGCTCTCGAACTCTCTCAATTGTTCCAAGGTAGTAGAACTAACTTGATTCGGTACTTCTATAGAAGAACCGAGCAAACTGTCCGTCCTAACTGCTGGTTGTTGTTGCGGCGGTGGTGCTTGTTGCGGCTGTTGGGGCTGCTGCTGTTGTTGCTGCTGCTGCTGTTGCTGCTGCTGTTGTTGTTGCTGCTGCTGCTGTTGCTGCTGCTGTTGTTGTTGTTGTAATCTTGGCGTAGTTAAAACTGCTTGTATAGCTCCGGTAATATTTTGTTGCCTCAAAGGAGCACGAATGATGTTCAACTTCACCACCGGTGTTCTTCCAGCTGGTATCGAATTCGCGTGCGATATAGTAGGTATAATGTTCAACTGACTTGGATTTGTAGTGGATATAGTAACAGGAATTTTGTGCGTGTATATGACACCCGGCGAAGCATTTTGAACGCTTTGTACCAGTTGCGTCAACGTTTGATTCGCGTTCGGACTAGTCGCTACATTTGCATTATTTCCAGAGCTCTGAACGATATTCAATATTTGTCTACTTGTGGATAATTGTAACGTGTTTGGAATGTTTGCAATGGACTGTACGTTTATTCCTGTAGATGGATTCGTTTGTTGCGCGTTAGGTACGGATGTTTGTACAGCTTTCGAGAGATTTGCCGTCTTTTGCGGGGATGCAGATTGTACGAGGGTTTCCGAGGTGGCGCCTGTAACACCACTCGTCGATGTATCCGTGGAAAGCGTATATATCGTTTTGCCGAAAGCTTGCTGAAATTTGGGCAACCCAGTATTTTGTCCGGATTGCGCGGTCGCTTTCGCAGACGTCAATCTCTCGTACGTATTCCTATTCGCGTTCACATTTTCGGCCCTTTGGTTTTGTCGCGAAAAATTACCGACGCCGCTTCCATCGTCGATGTTTTGCAAATTAAGAACATTCCTCTGATTAGACACCACGTTCGGATTTACGGAAGCCAGCTGGTATGTACCGTCTGGTTTGCAAACGATCTGCAACTGATCCGATGTAATGGTCGTTGGGGCGACTCCCGTGCTCGTTGTTGTAGTGGTTGTCGTCACGGCGGAACAAGGTGAAGGAGATTTTTTAGGCGATTGGTTCTGTTGACTTCGTCGAATCGGCATCGTTCTAGGACTCGAGTCAGGTTCGAGTTGACTGGAAACGTTCGTGGTCGTAGAAGAAGTGGGCGAATTGTCCGGTGGTTGATTCGTCTCTTCACCGACATCGGGCAGAGTGGACGATCTAGGAGGAGGGGTTTGTCCAGCTGGGCTCATGCCAACACCGCTGTCGTGTCCTCCGGAAGAAGGTGTACCGGGTAACTGAATATTTCCAGCCACGCTAGGAGTTCTATTTGGCCTTGGAGGAGTATTGCCACTGTTGATAGAGCCCGAATTCGGGCTCTGTGGAATGTTTCTGGAAAGCTGTACGACGTTTACGGTTGGTCGCATTCTCGGCGGTACCATCATATCCAACGAATTTAGACCCGGTACATTTTTAGCCAGTATATCTGAATCCCTGACAGCCTTTGCAAGAATATCGAACTTTCGTTTGCCCAAATTTGATTTCGAATTTAAATCGTGCCCATCGGTAGGAGATAAATCTGCTTTACTCGTGATCGGCGCTCCGTTTCCTTTTTGCTTTTGGTATGAGGACAATGAGTTTTTGTTTGGAGAAAACGGCATATTTTTCTGAATGTTCATCAATTCGCTCGTAATGTCTCCGCTACTCAGTCGCTGTTGCTTCTTCGATCGAATTAGTTTCCTATCGATCTCGTCCGCTCTGGTTGGTAATATTTTGTTGCCTCAAAGGAGCACGAATGATGTTCAACTTCACCACCGGTGTTCTTCCAGCTGGTATCGAATTCGCGTGCGATATAGTAGGTATAATGTTCAACTGACTTGGATTTGTAGTGGATATAGTAACAGGAATTTTGTGCGTGTATATGACACCCGGCGAAGCATTTTGAACGCTTTGTACCAGTTGCGTCAACGTTTGATTCGCGTTCGGACTAGTCGCTACATTTGCATTATTTCCAGAGCTCTGAACGATATTCAATATTTGTCTACTTGTGGATAATTGTAACGTGTTTGGAATGTTTGCAATGGACTGTACGTTTATTCCTGTAGATGGATTCGTTTGTTGCGCGTTAGGTACGGATGTTTGTACAGCTTTCGAGAGATTTGCCGTCTTTTGCGGGGATGCAGATTGTACGAGGGTTTCCGAGGTGGCGCCTGTAACACCACTCGTCGATGTATCCGTGGAAAGCGTATATATCGTTTTGCCGAAAGCTTGCTGAAATTTGGGCAACCCAGTATTTTGTCCGGATTGCGCGGTCGCTTTCGCAGACGTCAATCTCTCGTACGTATTCCTATTCGCGTTCACATTTTCGGCCCTTTGGTTTTGTCGCGAAAAATTACCGACGCCGCTTCCATCGTCGATGTTTTGCAAATTAAGAACATTCCTCTGATTAGACACCACGTTCGGATTTACGGAAGCCAGCTGGTATGTACCGTCTGGTTTGCAAACGATCTGCAACTGATCCGATGTAATGGTCGTTGGGGCGACTCCCGTGCTCGTTGTTGTAGTGGTTGTCGTCACGGCGGAACAAGGTGAAGGAGATTTTTTAGGCGATTGGTTCTGTTGACTTCGTCGAATCGGCATCGTTCTAGGACTCGAGTCAGGTTCGAGTTGACTGGAAACGTTCGTGGTCGTAGAAGAAGTGGGCGAATTGTCCGGTGGTTGATTCGTCTCTTCACCGACATCGGGCAGAGTGGACGATCTAGGAGGAGGGGTTTGTCCAGCTGGGCTCATGCCAACACCGCTGTCGTGTCCTCCGGAAGAAGGTGTACCGGGTAACTGAATATTTCCAGCCACGCTAGGAGTTCTATTTGGCCTTGGAGGAGTATTGCCACTGTTGATAGAGCCCGAATTCGGGCTCTGTGGAATGTTTCTGGAAAGCTGTACGACGTTTACGGTTGGTCGCATTCTCGGCGGTACCATCATATCCAACGAATTTAGACCCGGTACATTTTTAGCCAGTATATCTGAATCCCTGACAGCCTTTGCAAGAATATCGAACTTTCGTTTGCCCAAATTTGATTTCGAATTTAAATCGTGCCCATCGGTAGGAGATAAATCTGCTTTACTCGTGATCGGCGCTCCGTTTCCTTTTTGCTTTTGGTATGAGGACAATGAGTTTTTGTTTGGAGAAAACGGCATATTTTTCTGAATGTTCATCAATTCGCTCGTAATGTCTCCGCTACTCAGTCGCTGTTGCTTCTTCGATCGAATTAGTTTCCTATCGATCTCGTCCGCTCTGGTTAACACGATCTTCGGATTCAAATTTAGCGTGCTGAGCATTGGAGCAAATTTCGTTACACTATTTGTATTATTTTCTAAGTTATTATTGTCTTTACTCTTATTCAGAAGATTCTTTTGTAGTATTTGGGAAATTCTCGTAGGTTTTTTCGAGTTTTGCGGCCTGAACATCCTCAAAGATTTAAGTACAGCTGGATCGCTTCTCCTTTCGGTAATTATTAAAGGTGCAGCTGCCGTGTATGCCGAACCTTTTATCGTTTCTCGTTTACTTTCGTCCATATCGGCAGAGAACAAAGTTATGATATCGTTGCTACTTACGTCGGAACCGCTCGCGTCTTCATTCGTGTTCGCGTGTCGAACATTCTCATTAACGAGCATATGAAAATGCGAGACCGATTCGACGGTTAATTTTGAAGTCTTGGAACGTTTCTTGTTCGTTTCCTTATTGGATGATTTGTTGGATTTTTTCTTTACTTCCAGTCGACATCCATCGCTACCGAGGCTATCCGCTTGACTGTCTTGCGTATTGCTATCGGAGTCAGAAATTGAACTAACCCTGTTCCTAAAGTGCTTCGGTTTACGTTCCGCACTGTCATAATCGCTCTCGGAGGATTCTAATCTGTGAATTTTCCTCTGTCTCCCTGTTCTTCTTATTCGTAATATACTTCCGCTGTCCGAATCGGTAGTAGTATCATCGAGACTCCTTCTAGTCGAAGATCTCTTGTAGCTACCAGCAGGCTGAAAGCTACCAAACTGTTCCGAGTTGTCCGAAGGTAAATCAACCCATTGTTCGTAACCTTTTTCAATTCCAAAAAAGATATCCTTGGTGTCGTCTTCCGAGGGCCAATCCTTAAACTGCGAATAATCGATGTTGAGATATTTCAGTTCTTTGTTGGTGTTTCTCATCTCTTCGGCATTCTCCAAATATCTTTCGCACAAACTGTGCAACTCTTTCCAATCTAAAACCCAGCTAAGCATGTGGTAACGAGGACTGCTCAAAACAACGGCCAAGTCGTCGCAAAGTTGTGGCGATAGACCAAGTTTTTCCCCATCCAGGACTTGATTTGGTACGGATTTTTCGTCATAATTGGCAGAACCAGTGACAGCATCACCTTTGATTAGGATCAGTGCATCGAGCGTTCTCTCGACGTTCCTGGAGGCGTTATCATTCGACTCTGGAGACTTACTCCTTGAAATATCGCTGCCGGTGAATTCGCCGCAATTGAAGCAAAGCTCTCCGAGAGGTCCATTGGATAACGGATCTCTCTTTGGATGCAAAAGACATCTGTCGCTCGCTGAAATGGTCGCCTCTTCTTTTTTCGGAGTTAGAAGACTCTTTAATAGTTGATCCGTTCGTTCGAAGCTCTTGCTCACTTGCCCGTTTTGAAAATCGATATTCTTTTTCGTTGGTGTTGTTGAAGCCGTGGTAGAACCGGACAACGACGACATTGGAAATAACGAGGAGTTGCACAAAGACGAAGTTAAATCTGTATTCGCGACATTCGTTTCATCGTTCTTTTCTCCGATATTACCATCGGTTTTTACTAATCCCGTGTTAGAATGATTCTCTAGAACATGCTTAAATTTGTCGGTGACGATGATGTTATTACTGGACGTTTCATCCTCTTTCGTTTTTCCACACGCAACAGCGATTTCCTTGATCCTATCGTAACAAGCCCTGGTAGGATGCAGAGAAAACGCTGTAAGGACGCATTCTCGGGCAATACCGATATTGCTTCCAACAACGTCGGCTAGTTTAAGGAATTGCGTGCTCAAACGTTTCGCAGTTTCGCGAACCTTCTCCGTATCGGACTTTGTTTTTTGGCTCTCCAATTCATTCATATCCGTGGTCAACGCCCTGATATACAATTCGATTACCAGAGGCTTTATGCTATCGCCGAACTGTAATTAAAACAAAAACAAACGAAAAGGATTTTGAATCGTTTCTCTATCTTTATTGAAATGTGTAGATTTGGAACAATGGTGAATGAGATTGAAACGATAACTGGAACCTAATATACTCACATGCTTAACAAGTACCGCGCAAAAGATATAAATATGCTGAGCACTTTCAGCAGGTTCGATTAATTTCCTTATCATCCCCGGCAACGTAGGTGCAACGTCTTTCAATTTCGAATGCAACAATGCCCAAGAGTTTAGAATTTGTTCTAAAATGTTTGCGCCGGTTTCCGGTACAGGGCGTACCATGCCGGCTGTAACGAGATATTGTGCAACCAATTCGGCAGCTTTTATCGAATTTCTCCAAACGCGTGCAGTTCCATACTTTGTTGGTCTTTCACCACTGAGTCTTTGGACCAATTCCAATCCATCGCTGAGGTCCATTAATTTTAGCTAGAAAAGAAAGATTTCTCTTACCGCGTCGTGTCTTTATAACAATGAACAATTGATCTGCGTACACGCAACCCTCTTCGACAAGAAGCAATAGAAGGAGAAGAAGGAGAAGAAGGAGAAGAAGAAGTGGAAAAATCGAAACGTATCGTATCAAGGGTATCTTCGATCTAACCGCGTATTCGCGATATCTTTGACGAAATCGGGCGAGAAAGATTAACCTTTCCCTTCGAGCGGTACTCACTTGAGCGAATATATCTTGCGTGCGTTTCAATTTATACAAGAGGACAATATAGACGTCGATCATGTAATGAACGTGATGAGAATCCGAGAGTGAGCGCAACCGATCGCTTCGTCGGAGAGAACGTACGCAAGCGGCGGCGAGGTTTACCGCTATGTCCTCGCAGCGGTCCTCGCAAAGTATTTTCAGCCTCATTGTCAGCAGTTCACCTTTCTCCGAACAGCAGAATTCTGTCGATCGAACAGGGTCTATCGTTAGATGGTCGTCATCTCTTACGGATTTCCAACGATAAAAGAAAAGAAGAGAAATCGAAGAACGACCTACCCTCTTCATGTTCGGAATCCGGTTGGCCGTTAAGTATGCTGTCGAGAGCGGGATGAGTCCATGGATTGTGTACCAGAGCTATCAGAGCAGTGCACCTGGGTGCAGCGGGGTGTTGCACCAGGTGTGACGCGCACCTCTGTAACGTTACACTGAGGTGCGTCTTCGTCGCGGGTGACAACTTTGGCCACTCCCCGCGCAGTACCAATTTCAATGTGTGTCTGCAACGCGATAAATATCCGTGAGTTACGTTTCATTTCTCGAAGCGAGAAGAAAATAGCTGGGATAGAGAGGATGGGGCGACAACAGCAGCGAAGAAGTTTCGCAAAGGATAATTTCGATGGTTCGATGATAGAAAGGTGGAACGACACTATCGTGGCCAATATACTCACTTGTGAGCCCATTCTATGAGAGACTGGGTGGCCTCTGGCGTTGCCCCAGGAATGAAATTGGTGACATGCTCCCAGGCGGACAGAAGTGCATTCACCTTGTCCCCGTACTTCTTTTTGCTGTCACTCAATGTCGCTTCAAGCCCCTGCAACCCGGTAAATCAGCCATCGATTAAATACAAATAAAACCTCTCCGTTCAAAGACTTTTCCAGAAGAAAGAGGGGAAATGGTTCAACTAATCGACTCTTTGAAGTCCAGCCCGAGACTCGATCGTTTTTGTCTCTGCTCGTGCATTTGTGTTCCTACTCTTGATTGACTCATAATTTCGACAACTCGTCGCACAGCTAAACCGATCGTTATATAAATATAGAATCATCGAGCGTCGTAGTTTCAATTCGAAAATCATTCGGAAATCGAGTCGACCGTGTGAAAGAAGAAGGAAGAAGGCGAAAAAGGAGGGATGAAAACGCGATGAATCATTACCTCGATTATGACTGATAAATTCGTTTTTTTTTTCTTCTTCTTTCTTTTCTTTTCCTCTTTTATTCTCTTGCAAAATCTTTGAAAAAGCGATTCGACGCGTTCGATGCACGATATCGCGTAGTTAGTTTGGTTAATCGATTTGATGGAGAAACTCGCGGTCAAAATTCTCTTACTCACCGACGAAGTCATTTCTTCGTTCAAACGAGGCATCTAGCGTTTATTAGAGATCTTTCATACGATTCCAAAATAGAGTTCGAAACATAGGATATCTTGGAGAACGGTCGACCGGTAATCCAGCGTATAATTATCAATTACGTAGAAAGGCGTTTAATCCCTCTCGCAAAAGTGGCGAAGGAGAAGCTCCAGGGACCGGTGACTAGGAACCATGTGCGAAAACAAGACGGAAACGATATCCTCCTATTAAACCGCAAATATTGGGAAACCAGAATGAATGTCCCGCTCTCTATGAAATCCTCTTTACATGCCCGATGAAATCCTCTTTTTGATCGATCCGGATAACGATCGCGCTAAATCGCGAGGCAACGTTCGTGCCTTTGGAAACTCGTAAGGCTAACGGACGAACTTTGACGTAAAAACGAGTTAAGCAATTGTAAGCACGGGCTCGACGTGTATTCGTACCACGCGAATAGAACGATTGATATTTAAACGAGTTAGGCGAAACCGATAAACGAGGAAAACGATACACAACTATACACAGACTCGTTTGTCAAATTGAATTTTCTTCATTATCAAATGTACGAAAAAGTACACGCGTCAGGATTTTCGTGTATGTAGGTCAAACGGATGATTTCAACGCGCAATAAATGTCGAGGGCTCTACATTGTGGAGGATCGCGGATCCCCGTTCGTTAGAGGATCGACTATCTCGCGAAAGAAATTACAAATACGTGTATGTGCTATATACTGGACATTCGTGATTCTCGTGAGGATAAATTTTCTTTCCCAGCGCCTATGGAAACATTAGCGTAGAAAACAGAGAGAGAGAGATCAAAGGACACGATATTTAAAACATATAATTAACGCAAAAATAGTTAAACGAAACAAAAAAGTGTAACATCGAAAATTACCTGATAAAAATAAAGCATCAACCGCTCGGCCATTTAATTCGGTACTTAAATCTGCAACGGTAAAATACCGTAAGTTTTCAAGCGACCTTGGCTCGAGACGTTTTTATTTCTTTACAGAATCAATTACATTGTTGAAGCAAACGGGAGAGAAAGGGGAGAGAGAAGGTACTGATAAAAAGGAAGGGCATTAATAGTATTAGCAAACAACCGACAGAATTTTCACAGATAAAAGAAGTCGCTGGAAAAATTCCCCGGACTCCGGAGGAAAACTTCCAATTGGAAAGGAGTTAATTTCGAAGGCATACCTTGCGAGCTCAACCATCGGTTACTTACAGGGAACTTTCCGATCTTACTTTTACGTAACTTTCCCCATTTGCAACTTCCGTGCCCCGTTCACGAGCAACCCTGCCATGCAGAAACCTCTTCTTCCTTTTTTCTCGATTTGTTTCTTTACTTATTCAGCTCGCCGTTCTAGCATCTCATCCCCAATTTTACACCTCTCACCGATCAAATTTCCTTACCACTCGCATTTTCTTCGGCAAATTCGAAAATTAATTCGTTTCCTCGCGTAACCGCGTATCTTTCCTTGAAAATTTCTCGGTGTATCTTAATGCCCTTTACCTTTTACCACTTTTCCCTTTTAGCTTCGGTCGGAACGGGGTCGAAAACGAAGGATCGTTGGTACAACGTCTTTTACAATTTCCCGAGTTTCGTCTGATGGGAAAATAACGCGCGTAGCCGTGACCCTGTAACGGAAACTGGCAGAACCAACGGCGAAACGCGATACGTCGCGACGCGAAGGATTTCCGATATTAACTTTTACATCGCAACTTTTCCATAACGCGATTTCATACGGCCTGTCGATCTTTGGCGAAATTCTGTCAACTTGCTTCTTACGCGTAAGGAATCGAATTCCAATCAACACGTACCCCCGCGCTGCTGCCTCGTCGCTCGATTTCAATGTTTACGCAAACTGCTTCTTCTCGTTTCGCCAACCAGAATTTTGAATAGCACGCAAAGGTCGTTGTAATTATCTTTATCTACGAGAATTCGTAACATCGATCGCGTTCAACAGATTTATACACATCGACGTAACGTATGTACATACAGTTCAAAGTTGACGGAAAACGACCGACGAATGCTACACGCTATCGCGTATCGAGTCTGCCTCGAAAGAAATATCACGGGACGTGACGCGTTCTCTTCGTACACCCTATCTCGCGTTACGCATCGTTCGACATTCACCTTCCGGCTTAGACGCTTCCGGTGAATCCGTAACCCTGGAAAATTGCCCGCTAGATGGGTCACAACGGATGGGAGGGACGATACCGATGACGAACGGCGATCTTAACGCGGGGCGATCTCGAGATCAGGGAAAGAACGAATGATCGTGCGTCTAATTTCTGCCAACGACGACTCGAATTCCTTTCAGAACGGGAACGCGTTCAACCAGCCGTTTGCCGCGGCGACGTGTCCGTTTTCCCGAGGCTACCGTTGACCGGGTTGGTTATTAATCTCCACTGCTAGGGAAACCCGAAGAGGGTGCAACGAAACGAGGTGAAAGGCAAAGGTTCGAGACGTGCTACCGATCTGGCTACCGATCTGACCACCGATGACAAAATCAAAGGAAAACGAGGCGAGGACAGAGTAGACTGGTTTCTCGTGGGACAAACCCACTTACTCTCTCTCATTCTCTCACTACTTTTCTCTGTGTCTAAGGGAAGGGAACGCAAGTGAACCTGTGTCCTCACCACGCACGACTTTTGGATGTGCGAAGACATTCAGAGGGGTGGTCGAGCTGATCGGCGATACAGCAGCAGCAGTGGTAGCGAAGTTTCGGTCGAGAGAACGCGTGGTGGTCGACGAGACTGGTAAAAAATATCCCTTCTTCTCCGAACAAGGCCTAGGGTAACAAGCGACGCGAGTTTCCTCGACGTCGATGGTAGCAAGGACGGTCGTCTTCCTCCGCTCCGTTCGGATGACGGTGAACTGGCAGGGGTAGGGGCAGGGCTCGTAGCGGACATCAGCGACCTTCGCAGCCCCAAGGTTCGATATCCTGAGAATTACCGGAAGATCCGTGGACGATGCCCTTCTACGAGACCAGGCGCCTCTTCTCTTTCCTCTCCTTCTCCTTTTCCTTTTCCCTTTCCCTTCCCCTTCCCCTTCCCGCTGCCTACTTTCTTCCTCTCTTTCTTCCGTTTGCTCTCCGCCAGTCTCCTCGGTTCTTCTTCTTCCTCCACCTCCTCCACCTCCTCCTCCTCCGCCGCCGCCTCCGCCTCCTCCTCTTATCTTCTCCCGGCTGTCCCCGGGTTTTCTCCTGCTTCTCTCACCGGGTGGTCTCCACGGTCTCCACACGCCACTACCAACTCAACGCCAGCGCCTGCTGTACCACTATCATCTGCAATTCAAAACAACGACAATCGAATCATTTCCACTCGTTCGAGAAGAACCAAAGTCTTCTTTCTCCCTCTCCCTCACTCCCTTTCTCTCTCGCAACCTTTTCTTCGCTTTTCCACACACACACACACACACACACAGGTACAACCGTGTCGGTCGTTCGTCAACGTCCAACGAGATTAAAGTATACGCGACGAGGATTCGTCGAAAAAGCGCGCATATTTCGTTTCGAAAAATTTTCGAAAGTAATGTCCGATGGAACTGGAACTAGAGGGGATTAAAAGCAAAGAGGCACGCTACCTGCTGCTGATTGTCGGCTTCCGATACAAAAGTCCACAACCTGTCCGACTGCCCCGGACCCTTTGCCCCCTGACTCGCACAGCCCCAACCCCTATTCGCGACGAGGAAACGCGACCGCGCATGGGACACGTTTTAAAAGCCCCGATTTATTCGAGGACTTTTCTAATTGCTTCCCACCGATGGAAACTGTTTTCCGAGCATGCAAATTGACCCGCACCGCTTTGTTATCGCGATTCTCTTTCGTCGCGCGTTCCACCCCCCGACTCGCGTCACGGCTGGTTCTTGGTCACTTTGGAAAACGCGAAATTTTCTTCCTCTCCTTTTTCATCCTCGTTCTCGCCGACACTCGTCGACACTTGCCGAGTAAGTACCGCTATTGAAAGGCATACTCCGCCGAATTTACCGACAGGAGCGATCCGCTATAGCATTTTTTATGGAGATACAGCCGCCACAGTGCACGCGCGAACGTGTACCGAGTCAGAGGTCGGGGGTCGCGAAGCTCACCTCGACCTTGACTACCGAGCGAATATCGGGACATCTGCTCGACGATAACGAATCGGCGAGACGAGTTGCGAGACACACGTGCCAAACGCGCGATAGACATCTCGTCTCCATCGGGTTACGAGACCGCGAATTGCAAGGGGACGCGTTTTCTCCATCGTCCCCGCGAAACTCGAGCGTTCTTTCGTCGCGTCTAGACGCGTGCGACACAGACGAAGATTTGAACCGTCGGAGATTCGAGCCTCGAACTCGAGGTGGGAGAGGAATTTGGGAAAAATGGACGTAATCGACGCGCACAGAGCGGTACTGGAAAATAATTCGCGGAGCAAGTGTCGCGGTTCCAATTTACGCTGCATCCTCGATCGCCACGGAACGAAAGTTCTCGAGGAGAGACAGGGTGGTGCTGCAAGGTTGCGTGGACGTTATGTACGATGTACTTTGTATGATCCGTCCGACGAAAAGAAGGTTCGTGGAGGCCGAATCTCGATACGAAGCAAACGAGATCGATCCTCTCGCTCGGAAAGTTGGTCTTTTATTCGAGAAGAATAACAGCTCCTCCATCCGTCTCTTTCCTTCCTTCGCAACCTCGTTCCGCAACAGTCGTAAAACATTTCGTTTTGCGGAAGGAGAAAAACATTTATCTCCGATATCCCATCGAGCCGGAGCAATCAAACGACGATCCGATGTGGAAGAGCTTGACTAAATACTCGATTTAAAAGGAAAAGAAAAAAATAAAGGGTAGGAAATAACATGGAGCGTAACATCCGCGCGGTTTGGTTTTATTAGCTCGGAGGAAAAGGTTAAAAGCGTTTAGTCGGGAAAGCTCGGTGCTCGCGACAATCGGCTCGCGATGGCCACGGATAAACGGTAACAAAGCCGGAGGATAGAAAAAGGGACGGACGTTACGCGATTCGCTCGACTCCGCTCTCTTTCCGATGTTTTGCATAAGATTAATCCGAGCTGCCGTTTCTCTCGGAGGCTTGCACCGGTTCGTGACGAATAGCTATTATTCTCCCTTCAACGTCTCCCGACGAAACTAGAGCCCAGCCCACAGACCAGGAGTTATCTATCGATTGCACGATTCTACCGCGTCTACCTTGTACAGAGCTTTATTCCGCGCTACGCGTTACTTCTCGCGTAACCGAGCACGCGAATCATCCCCCTCACGCTTTGCGTGGATCGCGCGTTACGCCGCCTTCCGGTTCACCACTTTCTTCTTCCGTACGCAACTTCGTTCGATAGTTAAACGAGAACTCGAAAACCCCGCTGCTGCAACTCTGGCCGAGGTGAAATTTCGCTGGAGAGAATTCCAGAAGCAAGGATAGATACGCCTTGCGATAGACCTTTGATAAACAGACGGAATCGAATTTTCATTATGCTCCTTGACGGAACGGCGAAATTAAGTGGTGCCTCGGAAGCCTCGACAATCGGGACGATACAAACGTCCAAACCTGTTCAACTCGTCAACCAACCGGCTATTTAATTTTCATTTCCGATATCGCGGACGGCTTACTTAAATTGTTCCACGTTCCACGGGTAAGCAATAACTTCCGCCCGCCCGTCCTTTCTATCTAGCGGAATTCATTTTCCTGCGTCGACGAGAGACGAGAGAGAAGGAAAAAGGGAAGAACGCCGTGTCATTTGCATGGCGACTGTTCTTAATACCGTGTTCCGAAGGAAAATGCCTTTGAAATTTTTTCCCTTTCCTCTACCCCTCGGGAATTAACGAGATGCTAGTTGATTCCCCGGTGAAACAGTTCGAGGCAAAGGACCAGTCACCGGGAGTCGGTCCTCCCCGGTCGGTAGAGCATTCCGAACGCACTGGTATCGGCAACGGCACCGTTCTGCATTTTGCATTGCGCGCAAATTCTCACGTGACCGAGCACGCAAATAGACGTATTTCTGTAGCATGGCTGCCCACCGGCCGGCACGTTACTCGCATAAAACGTGGCTATTATATCGCCGTGGATCTACCCAACGATGCACCGCTCGTCAAACAACTTTCGGTCGATCGAAAATTCGCCTCGCGTTCCGACGCAACCGATAGGAAAGAGGGGAAAAGGAAAAAAAAAGGGAACTATGCAGCGAGTTACGAGTAGCTGACGCGATTTCCTGCCGATTTCCAACCGATTACCGATCTATTACCAATCGATTAGGAAGATATCAGTTTTGGCTTTCAAGTTACGCGCTATTCGTTGATTCTAATTGGCGCGAAATGGAAAAAGAAAAAAGCCTGCAAACGCGACACGTGCACCGATTTTCCGTCGTTATTGCGCGCAGTTTCGATTCGCGCGCGAAAAATCTTGATAGTCGACTGCAAGGACGAATCGGAACCTTCCACGAAGATCGCGTTACGCAAGAAAAATGAAAAGGAAAGGTGACGAACGCTGCTCGAGCGCGAGGTTTTTCCCACGTTCGTTCCACGCTCGTCCCACGTTTATCAGAGACGCGTTCACGAGCAACACTTTTCGACAAAGATCATTTTCTGGGAATTCGAACGACGACGCATCCGCGTAAAATGCCGGCGAATCGATACGCAGCGGCAGACAATTACAGAAATTACGGGAAAAAGGTGTCCTAAATTCCACACAGCCCGCGTTTCGGGACCGGGAGTGGGAAGGCGTTAAAAAACTATACCGCTTTTTTTCATTTCGACAAAAGACCACCTGTTGCCACGTAACAGGTGATGCATCGATGTAGAATCAGCCTTAATTTTTATTAAGCGCGTTTTTCCTCCATCTAGCTTCCATCGCTAACCACACTCGCCAAGGACGCTATATTCGTTTATGCTTCCTCCTGACGTGCTCGAGCTGCAGCCTCGCGGAACATCGTAACCGAAGGAATGTCGCGATGAATCTAGGTGCGCGAGCTGTCTTCCGTTGATCTTTGCGATCTTAGCGATCGTCGATTCTAAACTCGCCATGCGAGCCGCGCCGCGGCCACCGTTTCGCTGCCATCGAACGAATCGGCCAACGGAGATCGACGTAAACGACGGACCGAGTGAAAAGAGGGAAAATGGACAACGGGTAGGAAAGAATGCGCGAATTAGGAGACCCGAGGGGCCGGTCAAGCAGACTCTCTCCGTGGGCTTTTCGCGAGGTTTGGCGCGCTGCACGCAACACACGTGTCGTAGGAACGATAACGCGCGATACTACTTTCTACGGCCGGACTAATGCGCGATACGATATAAAGCGAAGAAGGAGCGTTGCTCGTGGACCAAGCGCTTTGCGCCGCGTCTTCTTTCAAGCGATCCTCTTCTAATGCCGGCGGCCACGTTAACCCATTTTTCATACAATTCGAAAATGCTCCGTCGTGGGACTGCGACGCCGTGTTCACAGCCTTTAATCTTTCCGGAACATCAGTGCGAAACACGCTTTTTGTTTACCTTGCGAATCGAACACAACAGCGAAACGAAAAGTGCGCTGGCTCGATACACCTGCCTGCCGTGATTTCAAACACGCGACGCTCGTTTTTAGTACCTTCTCGAGTAAATTCCTTTGCAGCCACGCGTTCAGACTCGACGGTTAAAAATTCGTTGCCGAGTGCGGCAGTCAAAAGGGTTTTCGAAATTTCGTTAAAGCGGCGGTGCGTTCGCACCTCTGTTCCTTTAATCCCGCTGGCAGGGGGGCGAGCTCGAAGGGAGAAATTTCTCGTCGTCGGTCGAACGAGCCTAACCGAGCCTACGTTTAACCCCGAAGTACTACGAGTACCTTCTTCTTCCCGTTTATCCAAGATTAGACGATCGCGGTCGGTAATGAGCTTTCGAAGCTCCGAGACTAAACGCATTATTCGAGAACTCGAGCCATCGCGTACCCCTTGTTTCTTTTTTCCATCTCTCACTCTCCCTAAGAACCTTGCACCCCCAACTTGGCACCCCGTGCTCTCGCAATCGCAACTTCCAATCGACTTTGCGGTTCCGCGAAATTTCTCCTTCCCCGATAGTCCGAAACCTCGGGGAAAAGCGTTTCGGAGGAATCGCCTGAAAGTTGGGTAAAAAAGTAAGTGGGAGAGAGAGAGAGACTCGCGTCTTGGGGGATAAGCGAAAGCTTCGTAATTAAATACGGAAGAG
>NW_016915156.1:154408-182240 GCF_001483705.2 Eufriesea mexicana | reverse complement strand
GAGCGTTACGACTCGAGAAGTTTCCACGACGAATGCTCGTTGTTCCATCGAGATTTCGAGTTGCAAGACGCGAGAAACGTTTTCGAAACGAAGCGTACATCTCGGGAAGCGAACGCGACGTCTGTTCGAAACGGGAGCGCTTCGGAATGAGACCGGTGCATTAGACGACAAGACACGGAACGAAGCGGAGCGGCAAGGAAGAAGATAAAGAGGAAAAGAGGGAGAGAGAGGCGAAATGCGTGTGGGGTTAAAAGTAGAGACATTGTGTCGTTAAATATCATGTTGAGGAACGTTTCCATTGGGGATTTTCGGAGACAAAACGAAACTCGAGGCGAGATACAGAGATATCGTAATGGCAGAGCGCCGGATGAACAGTGGAGGAGAGACACCATGGGGAGCACACGGCTATTGTTGTCCCTTCGAAAGCAAAAGGACAGCCACGCGAAGCCAACGGCCCGCAATTTCGATGAAATTTTCGTTGCTCCGCCGTCTCTCTTCAACTCGATAAATTTTCCCTCCGACGAATCCGCTAATTGGACGTATCGAACAAAATTTCGTAACGGATGCGCGATGACCAAATTATTCCCGAATTACGTGCAATAATATCTTCGGCGTTGCTAAATCGCGTTATTTTCTTCGCGATAATTTCCATCAATTTTCGCCGGAAACAGCGACGGAAATACATCGAGAGGATCGATGCATCCTGCAGAGAAGACGCAAAACAATGGCTCCGAAATCTCTGAAAGAGGAACGACATATCTTCACTTCCGGTTCTCCTCGGAATAGACAAAAGTCGAAATTACGTTTTCATTTCGTTAAAACGCGATTCGAGGGCGGTTAGGGAGGATTTAATTAAATTCCAGGCTAGGAATATAACGCGAGAAAATTTCAATTTCTCCCATGAGCTCCGCGAAGAAGACGTTCCCGCGAGTGCCCTTTGTTCTTCTTAGACCGCGTTAGAACAACGTATTTCGAGAACGACGTTTCACCGTTTTTCACCGTTTCTCACCGGCCGTTAGACCCAAGCCCGATTTTTAGGCTCGGAATTCACCGAGAAAAGGATCGATAGTTGTTCCATCGGGCCGGCAGCTTCGTTTCTAATTCCTCGAAGAAGCCACGTCGGCGTGCTTTCGCTGTCTTCCTTAAGCGAAAGCCGGGATGCGGAATTAGATTTCCATTCCGTCGAGAAACTTGAATCCCGGCCGAGAAACTCCGCGATATCAGCGTCGCGTTACCGCTCAGAAAAACTTGACAGAGAATAACTAAGAGAAACTCGACGGTCATGGCGCCCGTTTCAATTCGGCTCGTTTAGCTCCGTTCCGTTTCGTTTCGGCGATAGAACGGAACCCAGTCGAATCCATTTCGCATGACCAAGGATCGTCTTTACCGGATAAACCGTAAAACCGATCCAGCGAAACACAGCTGCCGAGTGGATTCCCGGTTCGCTCGAACCCGATCGGGAAATGGCGCGATATCGCGGGAAACGGGCAGATTCGAGCGCGAGTTGCATCGATCCGCGTCTTTCACCTAATTTCGATCCCTCTCAACAGCCACTCGACCGTGTCGAACGGAAAGAACAGTACGGCGAGGAAGAAACGTCATTACGAGCGAATGCAAATACCGCGAGAGGAATTAAACCACGGTTACAATTATCGGGGTGCATCGGGACGCCTCGAGCTTGCACTAGACCGTAAAGCCCCAGAGTATGCGCCGCCAACGTTACATCGTTCCCCGCTTTATCATGCAAATGAACCATCAACTGCGAAGAACAAAGATAAATGCCAAAGACGAGCAACACTGAGCAAACCTAGATCCAAAACGTTACATCTCCGTTCGGTTATCGCCGCGTCTACGCGCTATCTATCGGACCCCCTGGCTCTTCTCGTCGGGTTAATTCCTCGATCTGGCTAGTTAGGCGTTCGCTCGACCGTACACCGTGTACCTTTATCCTTTCTTTCGTGCGTCGTAAAGTCGATAGACCAGCTAAACAAGCGGATTTTAATCCGAAAAAACGCCCCGCTCTAACTCGACCGTTAATCCGATTTTAACGCCTTTCAACCGAATATTTATATTCCACGAGACTGTACGAAGTCAGCTCGAGCGATCGATAATCGACGTATCCGTTTGCGATCAACTCGCTCAGCGTCTTTGCGCTATACCGTGGCATTATCGCAAAACGCGAACCTTGCTAGTCTGCCTAGCCTTGGCCTTTCATCTCGCTTTTAGTCTTCGATCTCTCCCTCGGATGAGACACCCCTTCTAAACCGACGCGATTCGACGCCCACTTCGTATATCGTTGTTCCAGGGTTTAATCGAGCCGATTTCGTTTCCTCGGGAAACCCGAGGAACGTGTCGGGGTTGCACGGCTCGACGGGGTGGCCGTCAAAAGGCACGGTGCATCCCCTTTAAAGTTTGCTGCGGCCTACGAGCGAGAACCCATGGCCGATCGAGTGACAGCAACAAGAGTTATAATAAAAATCCGAACAACGGAAGTATATTCCAGGATGACCTGCGCACTTTTAGCCAATCGCTCGCGCGATCCTTAACCAGTCGAGCTTCACCCCTTGACCGTTAACATCCCCGTCCCGCGCAACAAGTAATCCGTCGAGTGCATATGTGTTCCTTCCGAGTATCATTTTCGCGTATACATTGAAAGAGGATCGAAACCCGATGCGAAGTTATATATATTTTACACGTTTCGAAGAATCACTGGAAAATAAAGAAAAACCCTACGCGTCGCGTAATTTCATTTTCCATTATTCTTATTGGTTTGTTTACAGGCGCGATGTTCGTTTTTATCCGTTCTTTTTCCGCGATAAATCGCACGTTTCGCCAGTCGAGGAAGGAATAAACCAAAGTTTTTTGAAATCGCGACAAGCAGTGTTTTTCCTTGCAACCGCGGCTGTACCGTTGATCTACGCTAAACGAGTTTCGCATTAAATTAGAGGGTCGTAACGTCGCACCGTACGTTTACTTATCCGCGGTACTTTGACCTTTATAACGGAACCGTTTAAACCTCGATACACGCGGACGGTTGCAGACGGTTTCGAACGGTTACTTGGCCGTTCGATTCGTTCGTCAAACGCGATTGAAAGTAAGCGAGGAAAATAAGGGATATCGGCTGGGTGTTGGCAGCTCGAGAGGCGAATTTCACAGCTTTCGCGGGTTTCGCACACGGTTTACCTTGGAAGACCTTTAATTTAGGATCAAGCGTTGCGCGAATATCGACGACTGCTTTACGTAATTCGCTCGATTTCTATAGACTTTCCTGTTCGTTATCTCACGGTACAAATTGCCACGCGAAATCAGGTCTTACGTAGAAGCCCGAGAGTCGGCCAGAGCTGCGAGGAAGAAACATCCCCCGAGCTACAACTTCGAGACGGTATCCGGAGGAGCTTTCGCATCGACGAACGTGCAATTAAGCCCGAAGATTCCATTCTAGCTACGTTCGAGCGTGCACCTTTTATTCGCTCCCACCACGTGCACTTTGATCTCGCATTCGTTTCGCGGTCGTTGCTATCGCGGCCGTGTTATTGTCGGGCGTGCTGCGTGAGTAAGAAATCGGCTCTGACGTTGACGTTGACGTTGCAGTTGCCGCGTGACGCATGGTCTGCTAATAACTTCCGTAAATAAACTAAAATTTCTCTTCGCGGATACCTATCGTCGTGGGCTTTCGAAACCGAGCGAATTTTCCTCGCCGGGACACGGGCTAGTCGATATTCGCTAATTTCAAACGCAAACTCTTCGTGACCATCCACACGTTAACGGGGTACGGTAAACTCGTTTCGCGGTTAATTACGACTCGGTTCCAAGGTTAAACGTCGCTCGAACCGACGCATCTCTGTCAATGAACCATCGCTAAAGAAATACGGTAAACCGGGTGAGAGAGAGAGAGAGAGAGAGAGAGAGAGAGAGAGAGAGAGAGAGAGAGAGAGAGAGAGAGAGAGAGAGAGAGAGAGAGAGAGAGAGAGAGAGAGAGAGAGAGAGAGAGAGAGAGAGAGAGAGAGAGAGAGAGAGAGAGAGAGAGAAAGAGAGGAAGAGAGCGTTGCGATGCATCGCATCGCGCCATTCCGCAGATTCGCACTCGATTCTATGGCCGTTCGAGTCGCGGCGCGAGAATCCTGGGTAAATCGTTCTACTTGAGGGGTAAACAGGACGACCGGTGCTCGGGAACGATCGAACGAATTTAACATGCAATTTAGCGAAACGAGTTAACGCAGGGGACAAGTAGAAATTACGGCAGAACGGCCGGTAAACGCGTTCCAGGCTACGAGGAAAAATAAATGCTCCGCGGTGTGAAATATTTAACAGGACAGGGATGCAGAAGTACCGGCGAAAGAATAACACGCGCGATATCGATCCATCTTAAAGCGTAATTAAACTTCGCTCTGTTTTTATCCGAGTGCCGATCACGCGTCCACCGAATACACATCTGATCGCTAATGCGCGTATCGCGCCACCTCCGCGACACCTCCACGCAATTTCCTCGTTCCCATTGTCCCGCGATACCACCATATTCCATCGAACCACGCCATTTGCCTATCATTCCCAATGAAACTCTCTTTACCGATCTCTCTCTGCCTATACCTCTCTACGTACACCCACGATTCCATCCATCCATCCTTCGTCGTTTACCACCGGCCACTCTCGGTTTCCCTCCACCGAGTTCTTCACCGAGAAACAAAACGAGCAATCGAAACGCGTTGACCTTTTAATCGAATCCTTTTTCTTTTCATAAAAATTCCCAGCCGAAGCGATGCGGTAATCTGCCGCCTGTTATTCCAGTTGCACAACATTGTCCGAATACAATGGCCCTGCGCGCCGTTGCAATTCAGAAACCACCATTCAACCTACCGCCGCTACTACTACTACCACCACTACCGTTACTACCACTACCGCTATTACTACTCTAACAAACGAATCGAAGGTAGCGATGGTCGCTGTTGCTTCTCCGACTCGCCAACCCCCGAACCATTCGATCGTACGCGGAGCTAAACCGCGCATGAAGACACGGAGAACGGTGCGAGGAAACACGGTGGATGCGGACACAGAGGAAAAATTGAAAATGAGAAAAAAGTAGGTTCGTTGGTTGAACGGGAACGAAGCAAGTCGTAGCCATCGCTAGGCATAAGTTGATTCGTACGGGAGGAACGCGGAAGGTAGCCGGATGGCTGTGTCGGCCACCCTCGACCGACTCGTCGCACGAAAGCCCACAGACCCAAAACATTTCGTGCACCCTACATAGCGCCCCTAGAATTCGCTCCGTCTATCGAACCCTCCCAGTCCGTAACCCAGCTGGAAACACATGGCGTCATCGTACTCGGCTGTCGAACATATGCACCACGTTGCTTACTACCGCGTCGGGAGAAAAATCATCGAATCGACTAGATCGACGCCGCTTCTTCCGCTCTGATCCCAGAATTCTTTCGTCCTGGCGTCTACGAATACATCCCGAACTCGCTACAGAGTTATTCAACCCGGAGGAGTCCGTGTCCTGGACTACGATATGTCGGGTCGCGGTCGTGACATTGCGATTCTCCGAGTGCAACGTTCTCGTTGTACTCGTCACGCGAGGATCGCCGAAAGACGGAAATGGTCGCGAACGGTCGCGAAAGGAGGCGAATCGCGTGCATGATTGCTTGTTTATGTTTTCTACGTGCCATCGACACCCTTTCTCCTTGCCTGCAGTTCAGGGATTAGATCGCTATCGAGATTACGAGCTCACGCGTCCTTTCCCCACGCGCGCGTGTCCCTTTTACGAGTCCGCAGTCCCCTTTAAGAGCTTAGAAAACGTAAAGAACGCCGGCGTCGTGCCCTAAATTACGGCTGCGACGTAAAACCATATACCATGGAGCGGCCATGGATATATCTAGATTCCGCGGCGGATTTAGAAAACTGTAATTCATCCTGTGACGAACGAGTCCGATCGACGAGCAAGACCATCGCAAAATCGAGGCACCTCTTTTTCATTTTTACGCCTGCGAGATACATCGAACATCGGGCAACGATCGATATTCATCCTCCACTCTTTACCGCGAATAACAAATTCGATTCTGAGTGGTCCTCGATGCGGCTCCATTAAAATACCGATAATACCGACGTTCAGTGTCCTTTGAAATCAAAGCGCACAACTGCCAGCGAATTCGTCGCGACCGTTGCTCGCTGCCTACGTTATTTCAGGCATTTAGTAGCGTACAATAACAATGCACCTTGTTAACCGTCGAGAAAGTTCCGGTAGGTTTCGCGGTCTAAACGCCGCCGATTATTTAGCAGTTCCGCGAGATACCGCGTAAATTCGGGAAAATATTGCCAGAGTAGCGCTTCGATTTCCCGATGCAAGATTCCTTCGCCAATTCGACTAGTTTCGCCCAAACAGCGATACCACTCTTCCACTCCTGTCCAGTCTAAATCGTATCGTTTCCCTTCCTCGTGAACCCTGGCTATTCCCTGAACGGTGTTCTCCGACTTTAAATAAACTTTAAATAAACGTCAAATAAAAATGTCCTAATCGGTTTAAATACGCTGCATTTTGTCTTCGAGGACCATTCCAATAAACATTCGTCGTAAGGCTGTTGAAAAGACAGGTTTCGTTACATACAAAAATAAATCTAGGATACAAGGTGTGAATAAATAGTTTACGAGACCTAGATTTCGAGAACGGACGTTGATATAAACGTTAGATAAGAATTGGGGGTTTAAACGAACTGCGTCACGTACCCTCTTGACACTCTCTCACGAGTCGGTCAGTCGCTCTAGAGAAGCACTCGAAGACAGATATACCTTTCTCGAGAAATAAAAGAATTTAAAAGGGAATACGTATATCGTAGTTATTTTACAATTATAAATCCATAAACTCGATAAAGGTAAATTCGTTTATTCCGAGAACACGGATAATTTCGATTCGAGGTCTTTCGAATTTGCTGTTCCACGAGGATTCGCAATGGGATTAGTCACGGTGGCCGTACGATGTTCGCGTACCAACTGGGTTCTAACGACGAGATGAAATCGTTAGCTTCCGGTTGGAAGGACCTCCTTCCGCTAATTTAATCGCCGGTGGACGAAACACGAGCGATTTTCCCGAATCTTCCGTCCAGGATGATCTCACTCGTCGTCACGCGATCTGAATTTTTGTTTTTCCTCGATTTCCTTCGATTTCCTTCTCTTTTTCCTCTCGAGAAAACGGGAAGCGTTGCCAGACGCGCGTAAACCGCGACAAACAGACGAGTTACGAGCAGAGATACGTAATTAGAGTATCCACGGTAGGAACATGAAAACACGCTGAGCGCCACCCCGACACGACAGTTTAATTATAGCAGGAATTTAATGTGATTTATTTGACACGAATTTCATCTGTAACTCCCTATTGGTCGGTTTAAACGCATCCGACCGAAACTATTTCCACTCGTGTCACGTTCGCGTCACGCTCGCGTCGATACTTTTCCCGTGACGAGAATGCAGTTTCGAGTGGCCTCGAGTAGCTCGAGAGCAACGCATTTTCAAAATTACTAATCCGCTTACGATAATCGATTCGTTCCCGGCGATATTTTCCATCCCGCGGAAGATAAGACGCGGCCAGTAGCCCTTTGAAACGAGAACCGACGTCGGAGGGAAAAGTCACCCCCTGCGCTCCATTTCCTTCCGACTTTTTGTCTCGTCTCTGCCATCTCCAAAGTCCAACATCTAATCTTAGATTCGCGTATCTCGTATCCGGCTAAATAGCTACACGTGGCCAAAGAAAGGTTTCCGAGTATTTACCAACAGGGAATTATCGCCGTTGCTGGATTGCCGAGGGTACAGGGGTTTATTAATTACGCGAAACTCGTCTGAAAGTTATCGCTCGGAACGAGAAACAGTGACGATTCGTGATACTCGTTCGTGGATATTTGATTATCGAAAAACGAAAAAAATCCAGTCGCTTGATAGATCAGAGCCGTCGTCTCTGCTTTGAGTAGCCTAACGACCCTTCCGCCTCCTCCCTCTCTTCCCAGTCGAAAGCTTTCTAATTCCCATAGAAAAAATTCCAATGGGCGCAAAAATAGGTCGATTCGTTCTTACATTTACAGCTTTATTTTTACGCTGACCTTTATTCGACAAAGTCTTAACGGCGGTTTTTAATCCGCGACTAACTACGCGATCCCCGGAGACCGCTTTATCTCTGCCTTCGTTCGGCTGGAAAGCGCATCGATTATTTAACTTCGATATCGTAAGTGGGATCCATCGATTACTATCGCTCCGGCTATCCTCTTCCGCGGCACATAATGGCCACTCTAGAGGCGCATCCTTTTCTTCTCCTCTTCGTTAGCTTACATATTTCACGCGTACCACGCGAATTCGCGAGATCTTTCGTTTCGTCCATTCGCATTTCTTCTATAAAGCTGTTACCTTTATTTCAGGTACTCGCTTCTCCGACTCGCTTCGAGGCTTTTTCACCGAACCGGCTAAACCGAAGCTATTTACATTTGCCATCGCGTTCCTTGGGAAATGCATTAAGCGCGGTTAATGGCGGTTAATGGCGGTCAGAAATTACCCGTCCGACCGATTCTTTGAAAAATTCCGTCCTTCGATTTTAATTACGTCTACAAATAATTAAATCGCATAACGGCACCCTTGTGCGCGGTTATTGGCCCAGGCTTGGCCGACTTGCTCGTGACTCGCGAAAATGCTTCGCGATAATGGCGAATTTTTCGATTCGTTTTTCTCCCGTTACTCCATCGCGATCGGGATCCGTCTCGCCGAGAAATTTTCAACCCGTTTACGCCAACACGTGTTCGATCGCCCGACAAACCGGCTTGTTCCATTTTCCGTAAAACAATCGTATCATCGATTCATTCCTCGAGAAATGTTTCTCTTTCGTTCTCCTCTCTCGTTCTCTTAACAACTTCTCTAGCTGCTCGTTCGTAAAACGACGTCCGATTGGCAGGCACCACCCAAGCGATCGCTGCATCCTCGAAATCTCGCTTCCGGTTTACACCGTGATATTTTGCAAACATCGAAAGGAAAACGGGAACGTGCAGTCGGATACGATTAAATAATAAATTTACTTGATATTTCAAATAACAGAAGTAAATACGAGCGTATGCTTATCGAAATTCGACGATCTCGGTTCCCCCTTCTGCGAGGAAAATTGTTCAAACAATGGTCAAAGTCATCAACAGGCAATTATTCAAGGAGAGACAGCGAGTAATCTTCGTCGCGTCCCAGCCGTTTCGATCGTTACGATTATTACCGCGAATTAACTCTGTTTTGAATGCGAATGGACGACCCGGAAGTATCTCCATCCGCGTCAAATTGCGCTAGTCGTTGCTCCGAACTACCGTCGTTCTATAAACGCTTCGTTTGCCCTCTAATCCCTTTCGCAACGAAGAGAAGAACGCGCGAAATACCCGGGGTTCGAAAGCTCCGAAACCATAAGCATGGACCGTGCGTTTCGATCGAGATGCTCGGGTCTATCTTGGACCAGCTTTCTCTTCATCGATACTTCGCTTCTTCTTCTGCCTTTTCTCTTCCGTTTTTCCCCCCGTCTTTCTTCCGTCGTTACCAAGTTCCAATTGGCACGTATATCCCAGTTCGATGCATACTTGCAGGGAAAAGCGTGAAAAGCGTGAAAAGCGGCACGCGATATCGCGAGAAGAAAATCGAGGAAACAAAGGAGGAAAAACGAATGAGTCGGTTATATCTCGATACATCTCCGACCATTGGTGAATCGAAGTGCTGTTACACGGATAACGCGTAATATCGGTCAAACGCACCGTTAATTAAAGAATAGAAAGTTAGAATATAGCGTCGATCCGTCTTTCCGCTTAACTCACTAGCGCCACCACGGCTCGCATCTACGATAGACGTACGATAAATGTCGTATACGTGGTCCAATGATTTTCTAAATTCGCTGATACAATTTTGCAACTTCCTTCTTACCGTGTATACCATATCGTTTCGAATATTTCAATTTAATCGTAACTTTCGTTTACGGATGTAAGTAAACTATACTGCACGCGTTCTCCGGAGCAAAAGGGTCGAAATGCAAACTCGCGGGGAACGAGCACGACGCGCAGAAAAGTTGAAACATGGGGTGGAAAAATAAATAATCGAATTAGCGGAGGACGAGAATTTCGCGTCGTAAAACTCGGTGAGCAAAGAGCGTTTAAAGGTTCGAAAGAACGTACGGCAAACATTGGGTCACGATGGAAGGATTGAAGGAAGGTTGGCGAGAAGGACAGAGGGGAAGGATAGAGGGAAGGGTGGTAGGAAGAAAAGGGAGGCTCGATGGAGAACATCGACACGGCAGGAAAGCGAGGGATACGTCACGTGCAGTCTGCTTGACGGTCATGCGAACGACAGACGCGAGACGTATTTTCATTTCTCCTTCCGCGTAACTGTGGCGCGCGTCGGGCTTAAAACCGGCACGTTTCTCCAACATCGGTAAACGTTCGTTCGACTTTATCCAGATAATCTGAATGGAGCAAAGTAATCGAAATCGAACGGTATTACATCGAGCAACTGGACTAATCTGATTTGGAGCCACTTACCGAAAGCTCCGTAGTGCACGTTAATCTCCCGCGGATGGAAAATCGTGGAAATCGGGGAAATCGTGGGAATCGAAGATGGCGAATAACGAGAAGCTCCTGCGTCTCCTCCGCCTCCATTGAAATTTCACGGTAACGCGAAACCGAGGGATATTCGTCGGCGTCCCGTAACCCTTTGCCGTTTCCGCTATCCGTACTACTCGGCTCGAGAAATCGTATTCTATAGCGCGTTTATTTTTATTCCAAGCTCGATCGCCACGCAGCAATCCGAATGCCGTGCTCCAACAGCCGAGGGAACATTTCGAAGTCAACAAAGCCTCCGCTTATACGGGAAATGCGCGCAACGCTATATTTATGGGTTAGCCAATTCGCTAAAAAGGCATGCCGAGCTCTTCCCGAGTATTTTTCTCAAAGTCGCCTTTTCTCGCTCGTCGATAAACTAACGCCTATTCTGTCCATCCTTCTCTCTTTTGCCCCTCCGCGCCGCTTTCCACCTCGGCCCGTAACTACGCCGGATCTTCCGAGTTTTATTCTCGACGTAAAATCGTCGAACGCGGAAGAAGGTACGCGAGAGAAGCAAACGCGCCGAGGAACGTGTCTCGTTATTTCGCGTAAAATTCGCCGAGTAGAGCCGGGCAGAGTAGAACGAGGAACGACGGGGCGGCACGCGAGATTCCGCTCTGCCGGCGGTGACGCGGGCAACTGTTTACGAAAAGCTCGCGATTTCGCGCTACTTTTAACGCAGGAAATTCGTCTCGGCGCCGAGATAAACGGATTCGCGATTCCACCGACCGGAGTATCATCGTTCCGAACGAGATAACGAGCCCGCCTCGATCCCGCTAATATAATGCACCGAGCAACCGATTCACGTACGCCGCCGCGCAGCCAGTACGCGTGTGCTCCCAACGCACACGTCACGTACGCATCACGTACGCATCACGTACGCCGCTCGGTGTACTTGGCCAACTCGTAATGACGACCACGGATCTTTCCACGTATAGAGATCCACGGAGATCGGGAAAACTCGCGACAAAGATCGTTGACGTGACTGATTTTCGGTTCTGCGCGGTGACAGACGCGATCGGTTATTCCAGTCGTTAAAACGTATTTCCCTTGCACCGTAATAATTCATGAACTGTAATTTTACACTTTTACGTGGAAGATCCGACTCGAGAGAAACTTTGCAGCATCGGGGAACGGGCAAAGTTGATACACGCGTATTTTTTTAACTGCTTAGATTCCCGGAACGCTGGTTCTGAAACGAAAATTCTTAGTAAACCGAAGAATTCGGATCTTTGGTCGCCGTTTAATAAAATTCTGCAGATTTTTATATCGATTAACTCGGAGACTTGTTGATTACGGGAAAATAGCGATTCGAAGAGTCTTTGCTATAAAGTCGACGACATTTTTTAAAATTGTAAATACGGAATGGCATTTTTTAATTATTTCAATTACTTTAAACTTAACGCGTTAAGTTGAAAAATATCGTCGAATTTATAACAGAAAATGCTCGAATCGCAAAATTTGTATAGAAGCTTCAATTTCCAAGTTGGCGTTCCGCGAAACGATTTTTGGGCCGTAGTTTCGATCCTTAAATCCAAGTTACGGTAGTTAGGAAAATATATAAAGTTTCTTTGCAATTTTCGACATACGCGCGTAGGAAATCGGGAAAGTCTAGTTACGTTAGTCGAATGGGACGAGGAGAGTAAGGAGGGTGTTTGGTCCAGGAGCGAATCGCGTTAACGTTAATCCTCGTCGTAGCTGCATATCGAAATGGCGTATCGAAAGAGGAGGAAATGCAGTTTGATAGGAAAGAATCGAAGCAGCGTGACACGAAGGCACGGAGAATACGAGAGATCCTGTGCTCCGTCGTCCTTGATACTTTTCGAGTGTAAGTGCAAGCGCTTGTAAGACGAATCTTACGTAGTTCGTATTGTTGCGAAGCTACGCTCGAGAACTCTCCGAGGGACTTCACTCGCGGAAAGTGGCGACGAGAACGCGAGACGGTGACGTTTTCTTACGTGCAGCAAAGAAAAACAACCCATGCGCCGAATAAAGCCTACCATCTTTCCACCCTTACGTTCCTGCTCTCTCTCACCCGTCTGCCCCGAGCGGTCAATTAGCGACTGCTACCTTTAAGTCGATCGAACCAACCCCTTTAATAACTTTACGTTTACGCCACTTTCCTTCCGCTTCTTTCCGCTTCTTTCCGCTTCTCTCTGCCTAATCTCGTCGGCCAACGTGTCCCATCAGCGCGGATATCGGCGATAAAATCGCGTGCAGCGGATTCTGGCCCGAAAGGAATCGTGAAATGCGATAGCGCCTTAATCGCGGACCATTTTTGCTAATCGAGTTAAACGTTGCTCGCGCTGGAGATCATGTCGCGGTACTTGTGCATTATCACGCGGTAGAAATTAAAACGTTGAGATAAGATAAAATAGAAAGCGATCGAGATTCGTGGACGGTAACGTTCGATGAATTCGTTCGATATTGTACGACTGTCGCGGTTGGACGCGCTGAATGCGAAAAGAGAACAGGGCTAATTACGAATTCACCTGTAGCTATTTGCCGGTAGCCGTGTACGCGTTTGCGTACGCGATATCAAACTTGAATTCCTCCCCGAAACTCCGTTCTGCCGCTCTTTGCCGACTCTTTGCACCCGAACCTGTCGCAAGATTTACACGTTAACGATCAAACGTCGACTACACCGATACGCGCGCGAAGAATTTCGTACACGCAACGGGACGTTAATTTCGACGGCAAATTACCGTACTCCGACGAATGCCATAAACAGCGTACAGATGAAATGGAAAGAGTTGAAAGTGCGAGACAACGAACGAGCGAACCTGTAGATCGGGAGTATATAAATTAATTTCTGGAGAGCTTTAGCCGCGTTACTGCAAACTGCCGGATTCGACACGACTCCTTTTAAACATTTATTCGCTTATCCGTTTATTTAAACTCGGCTCGAATCGGAAATTTAATCGAGCGATTTGAAAAAGGAAAGGAGATATTAAACGCGATTTCCGGAAGAAAAGCCTCAATTACATCCGAGATAAATTAGAAACGAGCTGGCTGCTTCTTATCCTTTTCTATATTCGGCGAGTGCAATCCGAAGATGGGAATAACTCGCTCCTCCTTCGCGATTACGTTTGTTCCCCTTGCCGAACTTCCAGTCGAATAAAATCGTAGTCCGAGTTCAAGTGCCGTAATAATCCTGTCTATCGTATGCCTGTACGAGCATTTCCAAAACGACCATTTATTTCGCTCCTATCTCGCTGCCTCGAGTACCGGCTGCTGCTCGGTCTTCTAGTCCAGAGTAATTTTTAACTGTTAAACCTCCAAGTACACGGATGCGCGATGATACCGAACGTGGCAAAAACTCGGAATCGCGAATGCGAAACTGCGGAGCGGTATCCGTACGTGTTCCGCGAAGGAAAAACGGGAAAAGTTCGGTAACGCTGGCGATAGTAGGAAAAATCTCGCACGGTAGCATCGTAACGACACGCTGCTACGAAATACCAAGTACACTCGACCGCCTTTGAAACCGGTATAAAAAGGCCGAGCGACAGGCCACTGGAACACGCTATTAAATAGGCCGAGCTGCTAGAAGGGAAATGATTAATCACCGCGAAACCGTCTTTTCACCCTAAAAATTACTCGCATGACAAATGCGATCAACTGATATCCTCCTATACCGTTATTTCTCCTTCGATCAAACTCTTTGCAACATCGAGAAAGGGAAAGTAATTCGCCAATTTATTTTTCCTCTTTCTCCCTCTTTTTTCTCTTTTCCCCCATTTTTGCATCATTTCAACCTTCTTTTCATGTTTCTCACACACTTATATTCGCTTTTACCCTATTCCATTCTGTGGACATTTAAGGGAAAAAGATAATTAAAAACAAAATTATACGACTATTTGTATTTGTACATGAACACAAAATCCAGAAAAATGTTGAAATTCGTACTACCGATATTTCAAGTTAAAATTATTTCAAAGTTGAATGCTTATTAAGTTGCTACGCTCGCCCAAATTGGGCACCTTGTTTTTCTGTCATTTCAAGATGAGGTTATGTTGCTTTCTTCTACTCTATTCTTTATCAGCTTGAATAGCAATGCTTTGCGTATTATCCAGCAAACAGTCGATCCAGTAAGTTATTATGTATTGTTATAAAATTGACAGAAACATTAAACCATTGAATCAACTTCAAAGCGAGATGCTATTTTTGATATGACAACGCAGCATAACTATTTCTATGATGATACAACGATAATGTTAAAATACAGTCTGGTGATTGCTTTACATTCTTTAACCAGATAAATCGCTTCTTGTCCCATAGTCTCTGTGTATACATTTGACAAAAGTTAACGTGTTAAACTAGTAAGAAAGTAATCGACAAATGGATCGGACGTTGCTATTTTATTAAAATATGGATTTAAGAAGCAACTTATCTTTAAATCGTTATAGAAAGTATATGCTTTCAATGACTATCCTTTTAGACGTAAACTCTGAAACGTAATGCCTTCTAAAATCTGTATGTAAAATACCTCTAATACTTTGTACATTAACCGTAATAAATGCTGTGCTTCAAAGTAACCACTGCTACTTTGCTTTCTAACTTGCTCGACTTTGGATTGAAAGTATGCTTTTATTGCATATAATTCAAAATACACACCAAAATGAAAACATTAAAAAATATTACAAGATATATCGGATGTACTTACTCTGCGGGTAGTACAGAATTTAGGAAGGGTGGTACTGCTGGCAAACTGGGTAGACACAGTGGTGGAGAACCGGTAAGTTGTTTCGGTGCGATACATGAACATCGGGTGGCATAGAACTCGCGTAGTGACCGTCGCTTATGTTGCTCGTACGCACAAGTGCCACCGTCCATGCACTACGTACACGCACCGTCATCCGGCGAAAATCTGGCGATTACCTTACGCGTATATCCAAGTAGTCGAGAATCACGACACGACACGATACGTACGGTACGGTACGGTACGGTACGATACAGCAAGGCAAGGCACGACACGACACGACACGACACGACACGATACGATACGATACAACACGACACGACACGATACGATACGACACGACACGGTAAGACTGGACTCAACGCAACACGAGATACGCACTAAAAAAGTAGCGAAAATCGTAAAACTAGAGGCACCACCTCGAAGAGGTAAGATTCTTCGAATATGTGTGACGGCGGGGGCTACGGGTTAATATGGCCGTCCCTCGTTGACACAAAGTTTCGAGTCACACGTAAAACGCAACCCCAAAGAAATGCGAAAAACAAGTTGATCGGGATATCGTTGGCAAGAGAGAGGCTTGTTCGCGTACGACGCGCACGCATTTGTTTCACTCGCGACACCACACACCACCCGCGATTCTACGTATCACTCACTTCCGTATCACTCTGTTGTATTCTCCACGCGCTTTCCAACTTTTCTTCTTTCCTTTCTTCTTACCTCCGCTCTTCGACAGACTATTCGTCCGCTCCTCTCTCTGTCACATACGATTCCCTTCAACCCCTTGCTGGGCACATTCCTCGCTCGTTCTCCCTCTCTTCTTTCTCCTCTCTTCTGTTCGTCGTTTTCGTCGAACACTACGAGAGGGATCCTGTGAATACCACACTCGCGTTTCGAATTATCAACAACTTTTTCGCTATATCGCGTTCTCGTACGAGCGCACCACGAGAGTCGTGGAAGCATTCGAATAATCACGTTCTTTTCACGCTTTTCGAGGACGTGACGCGGCCTTGCTGTGAACGACGTCAACATCACCACCGTACGCTTTCATGGCGGCCATCTTTTCGGGATACGCGAATCGCGGAACGGGAAACGCACACGCGTGTATATCGTTAACACATGCATGCACGTGCCACCGCTTTTGTATGTATACACGGTAGACCTCACTACTAATACCCAACAACGAGAATCAAGAGCGAGGGAGACACTTGCGCGCACGCACACATCTACGACTTGACCGTGCTAGCCTGGATATTTGGATAGCGAACGGCAATCCAGACACCGGACTGAAGAACGGGGAATGGTTGACGTTTCTTGTTTAACAGGGAATTGTGGCGCTGCTGTCTCTTCTCGTTTGTTATCTTTCTCTTTATTCGTCTATCCCTATAGCCATTACAAAATTTCTCGACCAATCACAATCCCATTCTTACGGTACGGTTGCGTGATCTAGGGACTTTTGGAGTTTCGAATCCTTATTCTCCTAGTTTCTTAAAACCTCAAACTTCCTTCCAGCGTATTTCGCGCGTAATTTTATAAATTGCGATCTTTCTTGCTTAAAATACCTCTTAATGTAACTCTTGATCGGACATTTTACGCATTCTGTTCTTGTGAATTTTGGCGTAATTTTCTTCGATATCCAATAACGCAAATAAAGTATTTATTCTTTCAGAAAGTATTTATTCATATTTGATATAATATTTAACATCAAAAAGTTGTGCGCTTAAGATAGGTAACGATAAATTTCATACAAAACTCTTCTTGTAAATACAATGTCTATTTACTTATAAAATGATAGTTTTGAAATAGCGACGTTCCTTAATCTAAAAACAGTATCAAATATTCATATAAAATTACATTTTTAACTTCAACAGTTCTTGAACAGCAACAATGATTTTGTTCGAACTAATTCCATATTTATCTAGTAGCGCATTTGGAGGCCCAGAACGTGGCACTTCGTGAACAGCCAACTTCTTAACTACGACATTTCTTTCTAAAGACAGTACTGAAAGAACTGCATCTCCTAGACCACCTTCGGCATAATGATCTTCAACGGTAACAACTCTTCCTTTAACCTCTTTAGCATGCCTTACAATCAATTGAGCATCGAGTGGTTTAATTGTAAATGGATCAATTACTCGAGCATTTACTCCGATGTTAGACAATTCATCAGCAGCCTTAAGTGCTTCGTGCAAAGTTACACCAGCTCCAATCAAAAGAACTTGATCTTTCCCAGAAGATCTAACCACTTTGCCCTTGCCAATGGCAAAAGGTTCTTCATTTTTATATAAAATTGCTGTGGCAGGACGAGAAGTACGTACGAAACATACACCCTTTGTATTAGCTGCTAATTCGATGGCACGCTCCGTTGAAACGGCATCGGATGGGTAAAAGACGGTGGAACCGGGAATTGTACGGAACATAGCTACATCTTCCAAACCCATTTGCGATGGTCCATCCTCTCCAATCGAAACACCGCAATGAGAACCAACGAAATTGACATTCGTTTGTGAAATAGCACCCATACGAATCTATAAAAATAAAAGTTTAAAATATGATTTGAATTTAAATTTCGCAATTTTCCTTTTTCCTTTCCATATTTTTACCTGATCAAAAGCACGGGTAAAGAAAGTAGCAAATGCAGATACAAATGCAACGGTTCTATCTCTGCACGCTGCACCGATTGCTACTCCTACAACATTCTGCTCGGCAATAAAACCTTCTATAAATCTTTTTGGATCAACTGTCTTGATTTTCTCTGCGTATGTAGAATTTTTCGTATCCCCATCTAGAGCAATGACACGAGGGTTGCTCTTTGCCAACTAAATCAAACAGCACAATAAAAATATATTGATAATTACAAATGCATCAAACCCGTGTAATTAAAAAGAAAAGGTACAAACCTTGGCCAAAGCAGTGCCATAAGCCAATCTTGTAGCGACTTGTTCTCCTCGTTTGTAAGACGGAGGCGATGCTAATTTGATGTTACTAATATCTACTACCGGAGCATCATCGACTAATGGTTTTTGAGGATGTAATCCTAAAGGACCAGGATTTATTAACATTCCCGTTAAGTGCTACAATTGAACAATTTATTAATTCATCATATATAAAATCATTTGTCACAGTATGAAAACTATAATCCTTACTTGAATGACTTCATTCGCTTTATCGCCAAGAGGTTTTCCGTGCCAATTTTCTAGATCTTCGATACCAGGGAAATATTTGCCTTTAAACGTCTTTGCAAGAATGGCAGTAGGTCGATCTTTTGTATTTTGTGCTTCATGGAAAGCCTTGTAAAGAAAAATTAAATTTCTTATATTTATAATTAATTTCTATTTATATATAAATATATATACATACCTTAGCCAACTCTTCTACATCATGACCATCAACAACCAATGCATTGAAACCAAAAGCATCAAGTCTTTTGCGGTAGACTTCCATATTATGTTGAAGAGATGTTGGTTCACTTTGACCCAGACGGTTAATATCAAAGATAGCACAAAGATTATCCAACTTATAATAAGATGAAAAGTGAAGTGCTTCCCATATTGATCCTTCTGCTGCTTCTCCATCACCAATTAGACAGTATACACTACAAATATAGTAATATGATGTACAATGATAAATTTATGTTTAATGTTCTTTTACATAAAACCATTTAATACATATGATGTATTACAAGAACGATTATTTTAATATTAACATACCGATAGTTAGCTTTATCCAAATTTTTTCCTACATAAGCCATTCCTGCAGCAACTGAAAGACCTTGACCCAAAGAACCAGTTCCCACATCAACAAAGTTAAGTCTTGGAGTCGGATGTCCTTCCAAATCACTATCAATTTTTCTTAAATTTAATAATTCATTTACTGGAAATAGTCCTGCCTCTGCCCATGCTGCAATTATACAAGTAATATGTATCTTAAAATTTCGCTGTTTCGAAAAATAATTAATTAATATGCATAAATTCAAAGGATTTACCTGCATAAAGAATAGGAGCTGCATGGCCTTTGCTTAGCACAAATCTATCGCTACTTGGATCACGTGGTGCCGAAACTTTGTAACGCATCGTATGAAAGAATAAGACGGACATAATTTCTGCCATAGACGAACATGATGTTGGATGCCTACACAAAAATACGAAAAAAAAAAGAATAAGAACCCTTTAGAATAACATTAATAAAAAATTCGAAAATATCAAATTTATATAAGATAACGCTGAATATATATTATCATTAGTTCCATAATCAAAACGAATTATCTTCAAAGGTGATAAAGGTCATCACTCCTGATCGTACGATCGTTGAATACTAAGTACAATTGTAGTTATATAACATGATCTGTACAAAACAAAAACACTGGTTATTCTTTACATTATAAATTACAAATTTCTTATTTCCTATTACATTTTTTATATAACAATAAATTTAATAGCAAAATTTATTTTATTAACATTGATTAAATAAGATAAACTGCAAAGTAGCAAATTAATTAATTAATCTTAAACAAATTATTAATTAATTATTCTGGATCGTGTGTAGTCCTTCATATTTTTCCGAATAATAATATTTAATTCTATTTTCATGTTAGCAATCACATATAATATCACACATAATAATACAACGTAATGACAAAATATTGATTATTAATTGTTAATTTTGCCATCTGGTTAAAAATTTTAAATAAAATGAGACGATAAAATGTATTTACATATAAAGTGGCTGTAATTTATAACTATACCATTTTGATGTAAAAGTTTCCAGCAATTTCGCAAAATTTTAACTACCTGAAATATAACGGTTTTTTTTTTTTTAATCTTTTCAGTTACGATCATTGCAAGGTACTTCAAGGAAAAACTTAAGATATCAAGAAAGAACATCAACATATCGGCAGTACCAGTCCACATTTCAGGATAATAAAATTTTAAAATAACAATGATAAAAAAAAAAAAAAAAATTTGAATTCTAGCTACGAGATACCAAAATTTATGAACAATTTTTTATTTGTATCCTACCCGCTTTTCGATGCCTCTGTTGCTTGAATACATTCAATGCGAAGCTTGTTCGCAAGATCTTGGAGTTTTTCCATATTCGTATCGCGGACCATTTTCAAGTTTAGGCAAATCTTATTTCAAGTCGTTTCTCAACGAGCATTCGATAACAACTGAGAGACATAACCTTTTGCAAAGTATCTGCGCGTCGAAACTCCCTACTTACTTCCAAACAGCTTATCGTAGATTTCAAAATTGACACGTTCACGTTCCATGGATATGGATGGAAGCTTTTTGAAACTCCTACTACTGTTACCGCGACCATACGTTATATCGATAATAAGAAAACCACATGCACATATAACACAAGTATATACAATAATCTGAATAATAAGAATACCTTATCAATACCGTTTTTGTACCATATTTCAAAGCAGTAATTTGCTTTAACAAAATAACTTATAAATACTTAATCTTTTGTAATAGTACTATACTTATCGATAGCAGTTACAAGTAATTCGTGAAATTTTTGTTACTTTATTATACAATCATTTATATTATATATTTTCTTATAAAAATTATAGTTATAGCAAAAGGACAAATAATAAATTAACTTTTTAAATTGTACAAAGAATTTGTACCTTTATCGTGGCAAATATCAATAAATTTTTAAATGTTTAATAGAATTGATCGATATTCAAAATTTTTTATCGTTTAGCATTCATACGTTCGTTACGTAACGATATCATAGCGTGCATTTTCGTATCGTGCACGTGTTAAGTATGCGGTTGCTATGTATAAAAGGAGGCATAAGAAAACATGGTACCGACTTCCTGGCTACATTTGCAACTCTTCATTTAAACACTTGAACTTCTTTTTTACTGTTAAACACGTCACAATTCTTAACTGACCATCAAATTGTTATTGTTAATAATATATAAATATAATTTGATACGACTTTAAATTATGTTAACATGGTACGCATTTATAGGTTCATTTTTCTTAATCAATAAAGGATTTATCAGGAAGAATCTATACCTACATTTAAAAAATTTATTTATTTATAATTAGATTTTCAGTTAAAACTTATTTAATATTTTATGCTATTTTAATCAGTAATTGTTACCAATAATAATTAACAACAGTTTTAAATAACTATTTTGAAGTTAATTTTTTATCATTGCATAGATTTCTAATAAATGCACAAATATGTTATGCAATTACAAAATTACCTTGAACTGTGAATCGTGATGTAATGAGATGTTAAAAAATGATATAGCATACGTACATAACTTAAATAAGTAAATTATGTGAAAGCAAATTAACAATGTACTGAGTGAAAATTTTCCAAGATCTCAATCTTAGTAAGAATGTTACAGGAAAAATTATGGGCATATTGTGCAATAAATCGACTACAGAGCAAATATTCTTTTTTCAAATCACTTTTATCAGAATAATTTTTCCCGCGATTTTGCAAATGTTCGAATTTGTTTAAATTGACATACAAAAGTAATAAAAAAATTGTTAATGTTATGTCAATTTATATTGATTTACAAAAAAGCTATTCAATGAACACTTGATTAATGAAATTGCTATCATAAAGTATAATATCATACATACCCGGATTTACTAGCTTGTGTAGCATTAATTGAATGAATTCTCAACTTTGTCGCAATATCTTTCAATTCTTGAATGGTTTTCGCTTCTGGTTTGTGGTAATTTGCCATTTTTTTCGTTTATATTGTATCGACTTCTTCAAACGCTTATAGTACTATGAGAAAACTTTAGAAAAATGCTGACGAGACGTGATTCCTTACAAGTAGAATTTACGCACGCACGAAGTTGAATATAGAGAAGAATTCAAACTCTAAATTCAAGCGATTAGTTCCAATAATACGCTTAGATGGTTCATAGATGGCACTGTACTATAATATAATAGTTATAAAGTATTTCTTTTGATAAAAAATAAAGAAAAATGAACAATTTTAAACGTTATTTATAAACTTAAAAGAATATTTTAATGTAATTTTAATTAATCTTTAAGCTTGATTTTTTAAATAAATTAACATGTACACATTAAATTATATTATCTATATGTAATACAAATATGGAAGCGATATCTTAATGAAACTTACACGTACAATATTAATTTAATAACAAATTTATTCGACGTTTAGGAACAGGATTTGTAGTGTCATATTTAATACTACCAATATCGAAGTATTTATTCGTGATTTTATACGTAATCGAAAATAAATTATTCAATTAAAATTACGAGAATATGTAGAAATCTTAGTATTAAATTATTAAAAAAAAAAATCATAATTCATAAAAATATATGTGGTATGTAGAATCAAAATAGAAATTATAATCTAATATACATCCTTACACTGCCTGTATATTGGCAGTGTAGACATATACATATATAATCCAGTCCTTAATTTAACATTACTTTTAGAAAATTTCTTTTTACATTGCAATGAAAAGTATTAAATTTTTAATTTTACTATTAACTAATACTTAATATTTATAGCGAATATGTTGTTTAAAAATTTAACTTAGTTTTACAAAATTTCAAAAACATATGCAATTGGAAAGTGAATGAACTATTTTTTGTGATTGTATTGGTATAAATATTTGTATACCATTATTATCTGTAAGAATAAATTGCTATAATAAACAATTAAACCTTACATTGTGATGAATTTGAAATTTATATCTAAATAATATTATTAAATTATATGTATATACATTTTACTTAGCGATATATCATCCTTTTAACGAAATTCGTACTTTAATACTCGGGACGATCATTAATGACGATAATTCAATAAGATCGTATTTAATTATTAGCGTACTTTTTTTTTTCAATATTTTATCCGATCAGTTTTATCCTAGTTCTATGATCAAGCTTTTTAATATAATAGCTCTCCAACAAATGTCTTTAATTACATTTAAGTGTGCAAAATATGCGGTTCCACTGATACATTACAACTATAAGGGAAGGAGGTATTTCTATAGTGTCTGATAGTGTAACAATAACGTGAACGTTAGATTCAAACGTCTTTTTTTAGTAACCGCCAAAATTGCTGAAACTTTAAAATTATCGAAATTAAATATTTTCTTTAATAATACATTTATGTAAACTTAGAAATAATAATGTAAGTTTTATACGCATATATATACATATATATAAATACACTTTTATATATTTATATATCATGTACGCTTATATATTTATATATACTTATACATATGCATAACATGCAATTGGTTCCCATATTCATTTGAACTTCATGTCTATGCATGTTGACATGATAATTTACATTACCAATTAATAATTTTATCACATGTAAAATTTGTTCTATTTACAGTAATCTTTCATCTACGCCTGGAATGCTCAAGTAATTTATGTCCAATTCATGGTGGTGTAAGAACGATTCTTTCTCATATTTCGTTTTGACCTGAGAATCTCAAATTTGATTAAGATCAAGCCCATGAAATTTTAACTTTACTTGAACGCACAAACATTAATTTTTACATCTCTAATTTTTTATGCATTTCTTTAAAATCAATATTTAAAGATTACATTCTTTCTTGTTAGATTTAATATACGACACTTAAAAGATTTATACGGACGATAATTTAAAGATTATGTACAACGTCACTTATTATCTACTAAACTACTATGCAACAATTTAATGAATCTATATATTCCTGAAATTATAACTTCTTATACAAATTTATCCATTCCTGTGTCAATAAAAAAGGATGACATTGCGCAATTTTATTCTATCAATTTGCATCCGTTTATCGTATACCATCTACTTTCGTGTTCCCGTATATATTGCTGATACATGTACTTCAATTCTTTGTTCCTTATAAAATTAATACAAGTTGAAACAATGTTGTCAATTATTATAATGTTCATAGCAAATAATAATTTTGTACGTTATACAAACAAAAAAATTTGTAGTGATTAAATAATCGTAATTGCTCCTAATTGAATACACTGAAATAATTATAAATTCTTAGTAGCATATTTTTAGAGTTATTACTAATTTTTGATTTAATATGATTTTTTATATGATCTAAAGTTATTTTTATTCTGAAGTTTTTGGAACATAAAGAACAGAAAGCAAAAGGTATAAAGTATCGAGTGTGAAAAATAAATGTAATGCAAGTTTTAATTTAAAAAAAGTAAAATTGCTTAAAAAAGAACTTATTTATTAATTATAGTTATAGACGAAGTTAAGATATTATAATAAATATGCAAGCATACGAAATTTCTAAATAAAAATAAATAATAACGGATATATGCTTAGTACACTCAATTCAATTTGATTACTATATATAGTAAAAAATTACGTATAGAGGACTTTTTCAGGTATGTGTTTTGAATTTTTGTTTATAATGCCATGCTTTATATTAACAGATCATAATTGATCATTTAATGAAAACTATATTTCTTTTCGTAAAATATAACGTTATTTCTATAAAGAATGTGTTTACATTAGAAAGCATCAAAATTAAAAAGAGAATTGCTTCTATAAAAATTGTCTCAGTAAAATGTGACTAAAAGAACACGATAACGATGTGCAATAGGTGTCAGGTACATTTTGGAATTGATGTTATACTCAGTGCTAAAGCTTTAAAGTCAGCATAAGTATACTGAAAGATTGTTTATTGTTTCAATGTGTAGTGTTAATATCATATACAAGTACACTTTAAAGCTTCTATAGAGAGATCCTGTTACTGAGCGTTTGATTACTGTGCTTCATCAACACATTCCAAACATTTCCTAACATCCATATTGCTAATATTTATCTGTGGTAACGTAAAAAAAATGCTATATGTACATAACGGGTAATCAGTACAAACTCTGCACGATACGTTTAAAAGATTTTACACTGCTTTTTCCAGCTTTCCTCATGCCATAGAAATTGTAACATTAATTCCTAGATTTCCATTATCGGCAAATAATTGCGCGATGGAGGTGTCAAATACAAGGCAGTCTGAATTTAAAATTGCAGATGAAACACCTTCGTGAATCGAACGCGGCATAGCTTCCCATGTCAGGCGTCTTTTATGCCCATTCAGTTCTAGTCTATTAAACATACATATTTATATTACATCGCTATTTGTTTCAGTTCACAATCCGCAGTAACTATTATGTATATTATATTTACCTATAAGCAAAATTTTCTGCTTGTTTCCTTGATCCAATCAATTGAACAATTGCAAAAAATTGTTGATGTCCATCATATTTCTCTTGTTTTTCAAGCACTAGCATAAAATGATGACCAAAACAGGATTGCATCATTACCCAATCCACTGCACCAGGAAGATTAATATCTGTGGCTAAAAAAACAATGTCTTCTCCTATAACAAAAAAAATTTAAGCATTTGTCTAATTAGAGAAACGCCAATATATGTCTTATTTAACAAAAGTACCTTGAAGAGTAGTAATGCTTTTGTGACTCATAACAAGATGCGGCATTACTTGTTCAAGAGAACCTTGCCATTTACAAGAAGCACCTGGACAAGGACAACTGTATGGACGGAATTCACATGCATCTTCATGATCTGCCTTTTCAGTATGCACTAATGAGACTGTGCATCCACTTGTTGAATATTTGCAAGGAAACATCACGTTGCCTGCTACTTTTTCCATAGCCAGATTGCGGATATTACCTGTATTTTAGATTCATGAATATATTATTATAATCTTCCTTACATTTCAATATTGAAATTGTACATTAAAATAATATTAATAGTCCTTTTTATTTCTGCAAATTCGATTTTAAAATTAACAACATACCTAATGGACCTCTACAGGTAGGACAGCAGTTGAGTTTAGGTCTGCAATTACTACAAACAAGGTGTCCACTCTGGCATTGTAAGATTGGTGGAAGAACATAATCAAAGCAAACTGGACATTCAAATAGACTTGCTAAGTCAGTTGAGCTGCTTAGAGATGATACTGTAGACGCAGAGGAGCTTGCAACACTCCTCCCTCTCTTTCCTGTACTAATACTTAATTGGGACATCTTTTTCTTTTATTCTATGTATCAAACAAGAACACTTTGCCTCTTAGTTGACAAGAAAATCCATTTATTTTGAAGATGTTTAATAAATGCGATGCATTCTGGAATGAATCATCCACCTCATATCTGTAAATTATTTGAATATTAGAGTAACATTAGAGAACATTGCATGTATAAATATAAAAACTTTATATTTTTTAATATTTAAACAATTCATTGAATTCTACAACTATATCCTTGTACAATATGAAAGTTACTTTAACATGTTGGAAAATATATTCATGACACACATGTATTTATCTTGCAATGTGTATAATCTGAGAAAAGATTATATGCTGTCAGTGTTATCATATCTTATCCATTTAAAATAATGAACTTTCGCATTATATATAAATATATAAATATATATATATCACTCTACAAACATGAGATGTTATTAATGATGAATTTGATTTCTTTCAAGTTTGTAATTAATTCAATTAGTAAATTATTTATGGTTACACAAAAGTAACATGAACATTGCAAAATATATTTTTTGACCTTCATATTTTTGTTACTTATAGAATGTGTTATATTCTATCTTCCAATAGAATATCTAGAATATTTATATTATGTCTTTTAACTATAAAGACAACTGGCTATAATATATTATATACATATATTTATATTTGTTTGACATTGAAATGATGCAACAAAAATTTTGATCAATGCAATACTTGTTTTATGTCTACTCAATTAATTTTTACTTAACCAATACTATACTAGAATTTATTGCCAAAAAATATTTAGAACATGTATGTACAGCTCATATTATTATAATATGAATATAAATTTAAATATAACACTCATATTTTTTATAACGCACTTGTATTTAGCTAAATCATTTTGTGCAAAAACAAGATAATTGATTTATATAATTTACTGGACGATTTACACGTATTGTTCGTGTCTCTTGTCAAATCAATTAATACAAGAATAAAAGATTCAAATTCTAGTCGAAATTGTTACAAGAGAAAATGCCGTTTATAACTTAGTATCCATAATATAGCATAAGTAACGAAGATTACGTTGCATTGATTGCATGACTATTTATCGCGTGCGCGTCAATTATCATTGTCTTTTCAGTAAACCTTCATAGGAAAGCTTGATAAATATTCCTTGAAGAACTTAATAAATTTTCAAACGATATCGTATTCGCGGGTTATTAAATCCGAAAAGTAACAAACAGGAAAAGTTTTGCGGAATAATATCGTGAAGCGAGTTACAAATCACGAGTCACAGCGAATCAGCAATCAACAAATAAACAATGCGCGAGAAATAAGAAAGCGGATGATTCTTTCGTGCAAATTTCTACGTAAGAAACAAAATGAAATGTATACATTTACAACTTTGATAAAAATATATATTTAAACTTACCGAATTACCAAACATATTAGTACGTCACTCGATGCATACACTGGTTTTCGCGCGATTAAGGTCGGAAAATAGTGAGTTAAATGTATGAGAAAG
>NW_016915156.1:128523-154332 GCF_001483705.2 Eufriesea mexicana | reverse complement strand
GGGAAAGAGAAGGCACTTGAGAATGATGACAACGAAGATACGAATGAGAATGAATACGTCGAGAATAACGACGAAGGGTGACACGACAATAGACGAATGTTTTTACGAGAGCAACAATAGGAGATTTCATGCGACTTGGCTTCGAAAATGTTGCACGAAATACTCCCGATACTTCTCGGTACATCGATGAGGAATACACGCGAACGCGATGAAATCGACTATGTAAGAGGCTACATCGCGAATTCTCTTGGCCAAACAGGCAACATTAATCGCAACGTGACTGTTGTTAGTTTTCGCTGAGACATAGTAGCAACTTGCTCCTTTTCGAACTTCCGACACTTCAAGCTCGTTTCGTACAATAAGACGCACAGCAAGATGATGACACTGCAGCTGTCTGTCCGACTGTACGTCCGTCCGTTTACACCCATGCAACGCATGCAACTGCCATTAAAGACTGTTAAGCCGCGTTCTTAATGTATTTTATTACGCATGCTTTTGTTCATATTATAAAATTTATTTTCATAAATAGTAAGGAAAAAGTATTGTATAATTTTCATGTAAAAATGTTCAATACAAATGTCGATGTACATTTATTACGTATAAATGTACAAAAATTTTTTATAAATTCACTACACTTTTTATATTATTCGTATTTTTACATTTTATTTACTAATTTCTAACAATATGTGAAAAATTAGTAAACGAGTTGACCAAAACACTTTATTCAAATTAATTAATGATTTGTAGATTGAATTTTAATTGTTTCACTAGTATACATTTACGCATAATTTATATTTACATACCATAACTGTGTAATTTTTCTACTAACGGGAAGGAAATAATTGCGTAAAGGACACGATAATGATGAAACTTACATCTGAAATTCATATTTTTATCTAGATGTATTTTAAGTTAGGATGAGAAAGGATTTATATGAATTAATTCATTGTTAACATAATCATACGAATATTTTTTCAAGAATACACTTCCATTTGTGAATAAACTTTCATTGAAAGAAGAATATCACAAAATACTTTTCAAGTAATGAATATTTTATTTTTTGTTATAATTAAAATATACACTGTGTCATGGGTGAAACAGGCGAATAGTAATCAATAGTAACAAAATATTTGTGTTATTTCTTTTAATTTCACAATCTGATCTCTTTTTTTATATATATATATTTTTTCCACACGCAGCAAATATGGTATACACAGTATACAGATTTATTTTCAAAAGCACAATTAGCTTGGCTTAAAACTTTTTATCAAGAAAACGGTTAATAAACCGTGTATATGTGTAATATGAAATTTATTTAAGCCAAACTGTCGATACTTTTGTAACATCTGAGAAAAACTTGAATGTTTAAAGCCTTATCAGCCTTGTGTGTAATATAATTTCGATGTATCTAAATGTAGTCCCCACGATGCCATATCTACATTTGCTATAATTATTTTGTCATTTTTAAGCTTTCCTTTTTTTTTTTTTTTTTTTTTTTTTTTTTTTTTTTTTTTTTTTTTTTTTAGTCCAGAAAATCACAAGATATATTGGCTGTCAAATTCTCTAGTATTTGTATCATATCAAATGATACTCTACATATTAACAGTCTTCTTGCGATATGAAGAGCAGTCTTTGTACACCAGACAGGAACAACTGTTTGATGCAAATGCAAAAAATGTCATAGTAGCCTAAATTATACAAAAGTTATATTTTTACTAGTTTTAATGCCTTAAACATTCTGTTGATTCAGCGTTTGCAAACCTTTTTGCATGTAACAAGCCACAATCATTTTTGCCATATTTATAGTTGAGTTTTATGTGACACAGGAGTACACGAGTGTAGCAACTTCTCAAAATCATTAATAGCATCAATCATACTCTTTCAGCTGTAGTTCCTATGGCAATTAAAATATAATTAAAATATAAAAAAAAGAAACAACGTAAAAGAAAAAAAAAAGAAAAATGTGAAAAAAGGAAAAAAAAGAATAAAAGAAAAATACCACATAATTTATTATGAAATTTTGTGCATATTATAATATACTTATTGCTCTTCTCATGCAATTTTAAATATCATTTTAGAATATTTTGTAACCATCTTCTACCACTCGCGCACTCTTCGCGTATCTACCCAGGACGTTCATATTTTAATTATATTCATTTTGAAATATTTTTATCTTTCTCTTAATTCCTACTTTATATACTAATTCGCACACGTGTACATCATTATGTATGTGTACACGTATATACATATAACATATGAAGATACGTATGTCTCTTATGATATCTTATGATTCGTATAAGTTACAAGACTTACTTTAGTGTACAAACAATCATAGATGATACTAGATAATACGTATAGGTTACAAATTTGAGGAAGAAGTACGTTTAATTAGGAGTACGAACCATTGGTCCATGAATGGTATTTTGTTTTATATCTATCGATTATCTCTAACTGACACGTGCTTTCTGAACTGAAACTGTTTATCGACGTAAAGTCCTATTGTAAACAACACAGTACTGTGTTTCTAATAATAAGATTAACACCAAGCATATAATAAACAATACTTTAGTAATGCAACTTAAGATGCTAAAGAATAATTAGAGTATTAAATTATAAGATATACATGTTAGTATTATGAATCATGAATAACAAGAAAATAGGAGTAAATCAATCATTTTAATTTTTAGCTTGTATATGGTTCCTGTGTAAGACAGGAATAGCTTCATGTATAAAGTATTTAGTTTTAATAAAAATATTTGAAATTCTATTTCAATAGTTTCATGAATAACTTTTGTATGTAATAAATGATAAAATGTGCATAGATAGAAAAAGACATGATCCTTTTTGACTTGTTAAATTACACCAATTGCAAATCAATGAAAATTCATCTTTCTTTTTTCAGTAAATGTACATAGAACTATCTAGTATTTTACAGACCCAACATACAAAGATTAGGGAGTTTGGGGCTTTCATACAAGTCCATCAATGACCCTATAAGCTCTGTTTTCCCAAATTTCCCTATCTCAGCCTTAGCCTGTATTCAGACAAAGTTGGTCTACTCCTTACAATATTCTTGCTTTATCACCAAATTTTGAGTATGTAGGATTCATAAATCCATTCTTAATACGGCTGATGTCTCTGAAATTGACGTGGTCCCTGACCGTTTCCTCGTGGCTTACCTTGAGCCCCATATCCCATGTTGTCGTATCCATCATAACCGGCATAATCATAATTTGCATACATATCATCATATCCCCCTTGATAGCCATTGCAATATTCAGGAATGTATCCATAGCCTCCACCGTATCCATAACCATAGCTTGGACCCCAAAATCCTTGATTCCTTGGGTCTGGATTAACTTTTACTTTTTTGACATCTACTTCTTTTCCATTTATTGTTTGTTTAGGTGTTTTGAGTAACTTGTACACTACTTCCTTCGAGTCAAATGTAATGAAACAAAATCCTTTTCTCTGGTTTTTTACCTTATCGAACGGTGCTTGCAATTCAACAATTGTTCCATATTGTCCAAAATATGTTTTAATATCTTCATCGGTAATTTCTGGTGTAAGGCCACCGACAAAAATTTTGCCATGTTGAGGCTTTTTATTCACCCGTTTGGGATCCACCTATACCAAAACAAAGTTCATTTCACTGAAGAAATTCGGTATATAGAAATATTGGAAAAAAGAAAGAATTTCTAAGTTTAAATATTAGACTTAAGTATGTAAAATATAACCAACCCTTCTCTTATTGATGTAATGCTCGCCAGAAGCCAAAAGTTTGTCGATCGTTTTTGGATTGGTAAATACCATAAACGCAAAACCTCGTGAAGTACCAGTATAGGGGTCAATTTTCACGGAAATGCTCTCAATTTCACCAAATTTACTAAAATGATCCCGTAATTCTTTGTCGGTAGTATTACGCGATAGGCCACCAACGAAAAGTTTGCGTTCATCATCTTTGCCTGGAATTCCGGCGGTAGCTTGTTGCTGTTGCGGCTGTTGTTGCTGTGACTGTGATTGTTGTTGTGGTTGTTGTTGAGATTGCTGTTGTTGTTGCTGTTGAGACTGCTGTTGTTGAGACTGTGTCTGTTGGCCGGTACCCTCGTTCTGGGCTTGATTCTGGTAACAGTCAACCGCCGCCATCGCGTACCGTTTAGAGCTTACCGCGTTAAAACCACGTCAGAAAATACAAAGTGGGCTGGTCGAACCGATGAGATCAGTAAATGCAACGGTGTACTGCGCACCAGAATAATTTCGGAACAGTTGGCACGCGTCACAGTCGGTTCTTATGGTGAACCGGTTAACGACGCTATTCGTTCTTTCTACTGAGACGCAATTCATCTCTCCAATCACAACGACAGATCCAAGAGACAATACCGGAAATTCCAGTTTATTTCCGGTGATCGTTTCATTACTAACTTTAATGAATTTTCCAAAACAGCGGAAAATTGATATGCTGTCATACTTATTTTCTTTTTAAATTTATGAATTATTTTTACGATACTTCCATATTTATGTAACGGATGGTTATTGAAAGTCCTTGAACATTGCTGAACCTGAACAATGCACGAACACCTTTGTTCCTAACTGTGGGAACAGAGCCTTTATTCGTCGAAAATTGCGTATTTTCAATAAATGTTACGAAAATGATATCGCAATGTTTTACATACGTTAATAACTTTTTCTTTCGTTTTTCATACATAGAGTTATTCAGGTTAGGTTAACATTTAGATTGCCAATTCATGAAAATTTTGTTTCATATTTTTACAAGATACTATTGTTATTCTATACCTACAAATTATAGCAGCATGCATAATTGAAGTATACAGCCGAAATCATTTAACATAGGGGTATCCTTGAAGCTATGAAACTAAAATCACTGTAATGGTAACGCACACGTTTTGATCAGATTTGATATATAATTTAGCTAATATTGACTTTTACATGAGATAGTAGTGGAATAATTTATAGATTTTCTAAATTCGGTACGGTATACAAACATTTAATGAACAGGACAGGAAAACGACGAGTAGCAACATAATAAATGCTCGAACTGATTTCGTTTTCGAATACCTAATCGAACATTTTTAATCGCAAGCTTTAGAAACGACCTTTATTTATTTATAATTTTTATTAAAAAATTTAGGAACACGTGGTGTTCTTACTTGTTTGTGCACCGTTTAAAGTCGTTGCTTTCTCAATACATATATAAATATAGTCAGACAGAGAAGGTTGTATAAATAAAACACAGGCCCTCGGCAACCCCGGCTTATCTTTTCTTCAGTCGAACAGTTTAAGAATAGAATAAGGTTCTACGGGTAGACTGACTCGTTGGTAATTATAGAGCACACTTATTTGTATCTATGCAAAAAAGGTACACAAATTGCCATGTAAATATTGCACTATGAAACGATCACGCATGAAATTTCATATAATTACGAAATAAAATGGCTAATTAACGTTTTCACGTGTATGGTGAAAAAAAGCTTTCTTTTCGTACACTGTTTTATCACAGCTACAGTGGCAAAAATAAGTACCAATAAACTCACTCGATGGCGCCACTAGATTTAGTAGGTCGAACAGCGGTTTCGGAAAATTTTAAATATTTCATTGTTTTCCTCTTCGATTTGATTCGCACGTTAAATTCGAATAATCGTGTATCTGAAAAAAAGTAAACTTGTGGTCTAACAGCAACGTGATTTAGTGCGAAAAATAGAAAATTGGAAATGAAGACGATAAAACAAATCAGATGATAAAGTTCTAAATTCTTTCGTTAATTTCTTTTACAGAATTATTTTGTTAAGATTTTATCAGTATTCGTTGATCATGTTTCAATACCGATTTCACTTATGCTTGATCGACTACAACTTCTATTACAATGATTATACATTTGTTTTTGCGTTCATCACCTTTCGTAGAATACGTTGATGCTTTGTCATATGTTGTCGAAATAGCAACAATCTTGTTCGTAATCAATCGTATAAATAGACACGTGTATCGCGCAATACAAAACACACGGTTTACACGATGTCTACATATACCTGTCTTCAAAGGTAAGCATGTAAGATATCCGAAAAACGAGATTTTCATTTCGTGGATAATATCGTATCATTTCGAGCACTACATATACGTTTATATTTAAACGTATTATCGTCTCAATGTTATAATTTTCAACGAGGGGATAAATTCTTTCGATCAAACGATAAAGATTTCCCTTTGCACAGATAAAAAAGGTAACTACATTTTCGCAATCCTTTCTCGCAACATATGTACGCAAGAGGTTAGGTCAACCCTTCCCGATGGGTTATTCGTAACGCGCTTATTTCTCGTCGGTACGGGTTAGCAAAGACGTTTCCTTCTAGTTTTCGCTTTTCTCCGTCTTTCCTTCAATGGATCTCGCTCGATCCTGGTGGTTGTAGAGACGCGGCGAAGAAACGCGGTGCGGAGCATTCGACGCCGCAGTCATAGCCATCCCACGAAAGAGGGAGGGGGTTGCGAGAGGGAGCGGGGCGTCGCGACGCCAGGCGTCGCTGGCATCGAACCGGCAGCATATCGTTGAGTCGAACGTGTCGTGTGCCGTCGCTATCGCCGCCGTGGTCGTGTCGTCATCGTCACCGTTTTTCTTTGAGCAGGTATCGAAAATCCTGTAAACGAATCTCGGTCATTTACCTTTGCCGCCTGAGGGAGGACATTTTGCTAAAAATCTTCGTAGCTTTTCTCAAGTACAATCTCTCCCGTCGAATTAACGCCCCAGCTCCCGGTCGTGAAACGATCGTGGAGAGAAGGAAGTGTACGCGTATAAGGGACCACGGCTACGCGTAACGGCGAACTAGAACAGTGAGGTTGGACAAAAGTTTGTGTACGGCCACGTTCGAAACGGAAAAAACCTATGTTTCGCGAGTGCGAATAAGAGGGAAGGTGAAGTAGGGAGAGTACGTGCTAGGGAGAGTATAAGCAGATCGAGGGAGAAGGGAAAAAAGAGAGAGAGTGATAGAACGAATGAGCTAGTAAGAGAGAGAGAGAGAGAGAGAGAGAGAGGAGAGAGAGAGAGAGAGAGAGAGAAAGAGAGAGAAAGAGGGGGAGGGAGAGAGAGAGAGAGAGAGAGAGAGAGAGAGAGAGAGAGAGAGAGAGAGAGAGAGAGAGAGAGAGAGAGAGAGAGAGAGAGAGAGAGAGAGAGAGAGAGAGAGAGAGAGAGAGAGAGAGAGAGAGAGAGAGAGAGAGAGAGAGAGAGAGAGAGAGAGAGAGAGAGAGAGAGAGAGAGAGGAGAGAGAGAGAGAGAGAGAGAGAAAGAGATAGAAAGAGGGTGAGGTAGAGAAAGAGGCAGAGATAGAAAGAGGGAGAACGAGCGAGAGAGTGAGAAAGATAGAGAGCGAGAGGGAGGGAGAGAGAGAGGGAAAAGAAAAAAGAAAAATCCCGGAAGAGAATAGTGACCCGATCCTGGAGTATCGTTTGCAACGCGACACTGTGCATTCAGAATCGTGAATCCATACGAAAGAAAGATCGTCGAGAAGATTCGCCAGGGTGCGAGCTGGACGATAACCATAGTATGAGAGAAGAGCGGCACGCAGCGAGAAGGTAAGGTACTCGATTGATTTGCCGTCGATGTAGACGACGCCTTTTTTGCAGCTAATCCTAACCTATCGTTCCGTATTCGTGATAACTGAAAGAGAAACAGATCGATTCGAGAAATCGGCGGGATCGATCATCGCGGTATTCTTCGCGCTGCTCTCGGTCGACGGTATTTGCGAGTAATATAGTCTTTATACAAAGGACGGAGGATCCATTCGATCGGTGTGCGCCGTGAACGCGATCGACGAGGGCTAGAGAAAGCTCACTGGCAACGGGAGAAGGGGGAGGAGCAGGAGGCAGAGAAGGAGGTGGTGGAGAAGAAGGCGGTGGTGGAAGAGGCGGTGAAGGAGGAGAGAGAGAAAGAGAGACGAACGAGCGAGCGCGTAACTAGGTGCATCATGAATAATACGCGTAGCTCGCGAACAAGTACACGCTTATACGATTCTGCGTTCGTAGAAGTGTGAGGGTGTAGAAACGTAGCATCGCTGTATTACATATACATATACATATATATATGCATATATTCGCGTACATATAAATATAATCGAACGCACCCAGATATCTATTTATAAGTTTAAACACGGCGAGAAGAAGGAGTGGTGGGAATCCGTAGCGGTGGTAACGTTGCTCGGTCATTGGTAGATACGTGTGCGTGCCGCGCGGTTCCTGGTAGTGGTGTTCTTCGCTAGTGGTCCGACGGTGATGCTGCTACTCGTGTGGTGATGATCCTAGCGTTCCTAGTGGTAGCGGTAGTGTGCTAGGCAACGTAACACGGAGGAGGTGGCCAACGATTCGAATGCCGTTTCTGCTTTCCCGCTTCGTTGGAAAATTAGAATCGACTGAACAGGGGACCAAGAAGGGGGTGAATGGACAGAAGATAAACGCGCGAATCAAGGGTGTCGGAAGTGCTACTTTCTTCGCAACGAATCGCGTTTAATAGGGCGAAGAGTAAGAAGTAAAAAGAGGAGGGAGAAGAAGAGGAGAGAAACCGTCGAAGAGAGAGAGAGAGAGAGAGTGAGAGAGAGAGGGAGACAGAGAGGATAAAAGAGTAGGAGGAGAAGAAGAGTGGCGAGAATAGGGATCGAGAAGAGGAAGAATTCGAGTGGAAGAAGTGCTCTGGCATTGAGTGATCGCGGCCGCCGCGAGTGCGTCAACGCGGATATGACGAGCGGATACGCCCGGCTCACGTGATACGCGACACAATCGCTCCACCGATACCGCTCTCTTGCAAGATATGTGGTAAGTCGTCAGATTCTCGTCTAAGAATCGACCGCGAGATCCTCCCCCTGAACGAGCGAGTAGAAGCGATCGCACCGAGAAACCCCTCTTCTTCTTTGCTCTACTTCTTTGCGTTTCCACTCTCGATCTTCCTTACCATGGATCGATCTTTCCGCGATAAAACGTACGTATCATCTGTGGATCCGACTTACATCTCCTCTGAAATTATCATTAATTTACCGCGAGTTTACTGGGAAATATCGAAACGGTCGGTTCAGATCCTGAAAACACGTATGTTTTCGAGGACCGTAGCATTTCGAAATTGGCGCCTTTTGTCCGTGCCAACAGAAGCAAGTTATTCTCTATCGCGACAAAACACACACGTATTCTATCGAGATTTTAAACTTTGTCCGTCGACGATGCTGTCGATTTATAAACAGACGGAAAATATGCGATTCGAGTCGATGACTGTGTCGATCAGCTTGAACCTATTCGCGCTATTCTCTTAACCTCCGCTCCGTGAATTTTATTTTTGCGTTTCGCGATTTCCAATTATCTTCTAGAGTATTCCGATGTTAACTAGTCGCTGTTGCGTACGCGACTAATAAGAAATCGATGAAAAAATTTGCGAAAGCTCCCGGGAATGTCCACTGTTAACAAGAAAAGGCCAATGATGCCCCAACTCTCGTAAAAGCTCGATCGTCGATACGAGTTAGAAAGGACAATACCTAAATGCCACTGAAAGGTCAACGTGTTCTTCCTTTAGTACCTCCACCCCAGGTTAACGATCATCTCCGTTTTCTTTTCGAGACGACCTTTCCACGAAGTTGTTTTCCTAAAAAATACGAAAATGAACGTTCCACGGAATTCCATTTCGAAAACGTTTCTCCGAGAAAAAGATGGAGTCGTGCTATATGTCGACGAATTTCTTCGACTTTTAGCGTTTGTACGAAAATCTCATTTAGCTCGATATACTTATACAGAGCATGAAGACTGTTGCGCGTAGTTGCGTCGGCGAGCTGTTTCATAATACATCGCGAACTTCTTCAGCCTTGTCCGATTCGCATAGCGTGCAGACACGTATCGTAAACACGCCGTCCATTTTCTTTATTATTCCACCGATGGTGTACATTTGCATATTGTCATCTGCTACGATCGATTCCTCGATCGCGTAACTTTTATCGCGACGTTAATTCGTTAATTCCTCGGAAAGCTCAGTCATCTCTGTCCGTATTCCTGTCTTCGACTTGTATCGATCTCGATGACGCGTTGATGCGACGGGAAAATTGGCGATCGCGTATCGGAGTGTGGACGGAAATGATCGACGTTAGATATCGAGTCGATCGGAGATGACGGCAACCAGCTGTCGTTACGGTCGGTCCGATTCCTCGCGGTCCACAATCGCGGACTAATCCCAAGGAAATTCGGGTCGATGCATAATGAGGTTCCACCTCGGATTCCCAGTCTACATTCCAAGGCATTCCGCCAGGAACGTTGCCTTCCTTTCCGAAGTGTAAATTACCAAGACAGATCTCGTCGTGTTAAGAAATTAATTCCTCCCTCTGTTCGCCATTGTTTCCTCGTATCGTATTCGTGCCCGACGATCTTCCTACGTAACGAAACGGACGAGACCCTGTCTCGGGTTGTTCGAGCTGGTTTCGAGCTGCGTCAAGAGGGTAAAGAGATCGAAATAGATTGGAAAAAGCTGATCGATTTCGATAGAGACATCGTGCCATCGTTGCTTCCCTCGTTAACGGTCGGCTTCGTTTCGTGAATTCATCAGCAGTTATTGTCGTAATAGCCTCGATAAAATAGTCATTTCGAGTGGTTGTTACCAAACGACATCGCGATAGACATCGTGACGCATGTTAACGAGTCTGGGAAGTTGCGTGACAATTTTCCTCCCAAGAGAGACGTGCGCGCATGTTTATTTCCCCCTAGGGTTGATAGTTTGGAATATTAGAAGCCAGTGAATGACGTACATCATCGAGAACACGGAGTTACGTATTAGGTGGAAGCTCTCGTTGACGAGCAACTCGATTATCCTGGAAATTTCAGTGGCACGGCCGCTGAAATATCGCAATATTCTCAATTGAAACGAAACAAGCCGTGTTCTTAGCGTTACAATCTAATCCTTGTCGCGAGCTTGCGTGAAACGCGATGCTTGGTCGTAAAAGTGGTTGCAATAAAATCTAAACCGAAGGTGGGTTTTTTCAAAGGAAAAACCACGAGTGGCCAAGGTTTCCAAAGCTATTTCGAAAGGTCGAATTTTCGCGTGATCGATACACGGCGAATATCGGTGTTCTCGTTTCCGAACAAATATTCCTCCAAGTTGGAATAATTTCCTTCCGCTCTAGCTTTCGACGAAAATAAAATTTGCTCGTACGAATGGTCGGAGTTTGGTTCGACTTCGCCTTGAAGCCAGCTTCGGCGTTTCCCGTGTCCTGCTCTAACTCCGAGACTTGCCCAAGAATCAGACTTTTCGTTCAGGCAAATCGAACGGAACCGATTTAAATCGAGCACCTGCTATTCTCTCGGGAAATTCGCGTCTTCGATTCTCTCGTCGAAGATCAGAAAGATACCGGTTTCAGCGGTAACCCCCGACGTAGATCGGGGACCGAGGAAATTACACGTTTCGGAATGGTATTTTGCTAGTGTCTGCACGGCTTGAAACATCCAGTAGTTGCACTCGATGATTCGCGAAACCGAAAAACAAGGTACTTTCGTTGAAAATAGAGCTCGCGCGTGGCTCGAGGTGGTGCCATTAAAGCTGTGGGTCACAGAAGCTTGGCAGCTCGTCGACTTGTCATTGTGGGTATATCGTTGAAACTTCAATTGTGTCAACTTTGACGGGCTACGTTACAACGAATCTCGCGTTCGTTCTTTCGGTTAGAAACGATGGAAAACGGTGTCAAGCTGTTCCACCGAACGTTGTTCTCTAGTCGCGACTAGGAAACTTGGAGAACGATAAATAACGCTCGTCAAAGATATTCGTGGAAGATGGTTTGGCGGGTGGGGAAAGTTAAGGGAAAGCGGAGGGAAAGGTGGAGAAAATGTTGGAGACTGGCGCCAGCGAGCAGGAGGGAAGAACGTTGCCCTACACGGTTTACGAGGACAGTGCAGTCGGGTAAAGGAACGTCTGATCTCGGCGACGAAAAACAAAAGCTCGGCTCGGGCGTGTTCGTTCGATATTCAGGCTAATGATATTCGGTATTGTCCGAACTAGTCACGCAAGCGAAACACGCCAGAGGGACAAAGAGATCGACTTTGATTTTCCTCGAAACGTCACCGCCACCCTTGCTTTGTCATTCCCTTAATGAAAGTTGCGCCACCTCCGCAGCCAACCGCCGAGGAACTTTATTAAGGTGCCACAGATACCAGAACTGTCTCAGTTTCCCTTTCATCTGCCACTTACTTTCGCGCATCTTTCTTCCGGGATTCTACGCGGGTGCCTTTGCGACGCCCTCGTCTAAATTAATTCCAGCAATGCTCCCTCGACTTTCAAACCGGCTCGCCGCTTCTTTCGCGCTACTCGTCTATTCACGAGGTTATTAGCCGGTTTACGCGAGCGAGACATTTATTCCGTATTCAGGTATAAGAAAAGACCGATGGATTTCTCGCGATCCATCCGGACTAAAGCAAACGATCCTTTAATGTGGTCCGGCGAGCGACGATAAGAAAGTTCGAGACAATGCCGTGGTAACGTTCTTTCCCAATGCGGGATTAGCGCGATGACGTTCGAATTGCAATTCCATTGGGTTTCCGTTTCACCACGCTTCCGTCGACGGATTGCTTTAGCAGCAAGGAAATATCGTTTCCTTTTCTATCTAGACAGTTCGTTACCGTTGAAACGCTGCGAGCTTCGACGATATCGATCCGCTTTAATCGAACAGAAGCTATCCCGATCTTTTCCCTATTTTTCTCTATTTTTCTCTATTTTTCTCTATTTTTCTCTATTTTTCTCTATTTTTCTCTATTTTTCCCTCGATCCAGTGCAAACCGATTATCCCGAATCGCTGGCAACGCGCGTATCGATAATTTCGCGAAAATTCTAGCTACCACGTCCGTATCCTCGAGGAAACATGGAACGATATCGACTCGCACGGTTCGCGTTCGATCGTCGGAGAAATAGACAGTCATCTATTCGCGGCATGATAGATTTATCCACGGGGATAAATGGAAACGCGAATAATAGGAGAGAAAGAAACATGGAGTCGAGCTATAAAAGAGCCGAGAGGCAAGGGGAATCGATCAGAGTACGAATAATAGGAATAATATCCACAGCTTCTTAAACGCAACCGGCTAGAAATGCCGAGTATCGTTTAAGTCTGCTCGCTTGAAATTCCTTTCGGCACGAGTGTCCGGATTTTCCTCTTCTCCGCGCACTTGCCAACCGAATAAACTTTCCCGTTTATAGTTCATAACCTTTCGCGGTTATGTACCCGTGATAAGTCGTAAATAGTCGGGTATAATCCCTGGAACGTGTACGCTGGAAACGGTAACGGAAGTATACGTCTCTCGGTGGAGTATTAAACGCTAGAGACGGGTAAATTAAACGGGTAAATCAGACGGGTAAATCAGACGGAACTTGCACGTTCGAGTATCGGGCACGCGTCTTATCCGAGTCGCAAGGGCATCATCCACTTGGGACGCGAGAACGGAAGAGGGTGGGCGAGTCATCGATGGGTTACAAGTGTCTCTTTCAAGGTAGAAACGTCAATTCTGCAGATTCGCCGTCGGGATATCATCCCGAATGCACTCGGCTTCGTGACCTAGAGTATCAACTATTTTTAAAGCCCTCCTTTTTTCTTCTATCCACCGGTTCGACGTGCCTCGTGTCGTCGAGTCCGCGGAAAACACGCGAACGAGAAATTCGATGCGAAACGAGTTAGCGTACAATTCGAGTTTATGCTATTTTAAACGAAAGATAAGAGGAGTTCGACGATCTTGACGACTGCCCGGACATGTGTCTAGGTGTAAAAATATCTCGAGTACGGTTTTGAGAAGAAGCTCCGATCGCGGGATGAGCGGGCTACGGGCGTTACCAAACGCTCGGCCTCGAGTACTTTTCGCGTTATTTTAATTCGAACCGTCGCCGCGAGACTACGCGATTTCGTATTCCACGAGATTATCACGGATCATTTCGGACGGTGGTTCGCGATCGTGGAAACGAAAGAGGTCGATTTAACGCGAGGTAATGAACGCGAAGAGCGGAAACGCAAATGCCCCTCGGAGTGATCGGGTGCGGGAGACGGAAAATGGCAAAGAGAGCTAACAAATTTGCGAGCGGGAAAGGTAATCGGCAAATATTAATCTACTTAAGAATCCTAGCTAATATCGAACTCCGATGCGTTTCTATGACATCACTGTGTGCACCTGAGCTTGTTTCATTATCGGTCTCGCATTATCGGTATCGTATTTAGGAATTGGTCAATATAATAGAAATTAACCAAGCTGTTTATATCCGTTCTCCTTACGGTCGATGTTGCCTCTACTCTCGAGTAATCGCAGCGGGACCAATTAATTCTAAACGGGTTTCGTCGACGTTTTCGAATTCCGTTGCACGTAATAACGATTCCACGTTGTTCCGTTTCGACGAAACGGAATTCGATCGTTCTTCCTTCTTCGCTCGTCGTTGTATCGCGTATTTGGAATGGTTCGAAATAGACGAGGACGGGGAAACAAAAGGGACGAGAGATGCAGAGTGGGGGTTACATATTTCACGAACGATCGGCCTTCTTTCACGAAGTCGGGGAACGACTTTGTGATGCTGAAATATTGATATCAGCCTGGAAAACTCGGCTCGAGTTAGCGGACAATAGAATTACGTAGGATTGCTCCGCCCTCGATTTCCCTTTTCCTCCCTTCCTCTTTGTCCCTCTTTCATAAATCCCCTATCCTGTTTTCTCTTTATTTTTTTTTCACCTTACACCCCGCCAACCTTCCGCCAAGAAGAGTCAATCTTCTCGATTAAGGCGTCGCTCTCTACGCGATGCACGGTGCTTTCTCCAGCCCCCTCCGCCTCTTTGCCAAAATCCGTTTCAATGAGTTACGTAAACATTCGCCTGGAAACCGCGATCGTTCATACGAAACGCGTCAACGAAATTGGATACGTGACACTTTGGAAAGCATAAAGCGTCAACGTTGTGACAGATTACCGCGACGCTTCGTTCTTTTCGAATAGCTCGTTCGTTTATGCCAAAACTAGTATCGTTTGCAAAGATTCGTGGCCGGTTGACGAGAGCGACGCTTTTGCCGTGCGTTCTTCGCTATCGATTTCTATATCGTTAACCGATAAAGTTGTAATTAACGCAAGCCAAACGAGCCCGGCCGCGTGAATCCTTGTTAGTACCAGTTGCCAATTAGTTTCTCCAGTAATCTAAACATCAATCAAGCAAGCAGCTTAATCGATACGATCGATTCTCGATTACTAGATTACCCGTACAAGCTTGATCGCTAAGAGTCACCACGGCTTCACTCGCAGCTGTGGATGATTAAGTATCCAAGTACTTTGACGTCGTATCTGGTTTCATATTTCCATTAAGTACCCTATATAGAAGAGGTTTGCGCAAAAAGGAAAAAGTTGGTAACACCTATTATTACAGCCATATCGATTTCTACCTTATTTATCGCGCGCGCGTAGCTGCATTCCATGGCGCCTCGTTAAAGAATCGCGACGTTTCGAAGGTTAGGGTGGAAAACGGGAACGCGAAATCGAGGTGCATCGTTCGGGAAGAATAGGGCTGGAATCTATCGAACGAGAAGGGATCGAGATGATCGAGAGAGGATCGAGCGTAGCGCATGCCAGGAGGTAAACGGGTAAACGGGTAAGCGGCCCAGCTTGCTCGATGCTTCCGTGGGAGCAAAGTGGCGAACTAAATTTAACTCGTTAGCACCAGTCGGTGACTATCTTACGAGCGAGCGTGTCTTTATATCCGTTTGACACGAGGAAACTTCGTTAGCACTGATCGACGTCCGATCGAACAATCAGGGAAGAAGGATAAAAAATAAAAATTCGGTTCCCACCTTTCCCGAATTCCGCGAATCGAGCATCGCCGATGGTTGTTTTCAATCATCGATCGATTTATCATTTTGGGATAATCTTTGTCATCTACCTTTTCGCAAACTCCGTTAATTATCCTCCTCGTCCGCGAAACTGAACGCGTTTTCACCTTCGAATCTGTTCGACGATCCACGAGGACTCGAGTCCCACGGATCACGGATATTTGCCATACGTGCGTCATAGCGGAGTAGCGTATTTGTTGCGCGTAAATTGGACACGGAGAATTGCGTGACGTAGTCATTGAAATTAGTTTCTTAAGTCATTTCCGCGGAAAGGAACAAGACGCGATTTCCCGGGAAATCGTCCGCATTTACTCCGATTCGTAAACACCCTGGGACTCATCGATACGAACGAGTTATCAATGGGTTCTCGATTTTCTCGAGTCGCGTCCGGATGTGCGACGATGTAACGTAGAAATCGCGAGATCCGTTCGCGACGAGACGATAAACCGTGAACCTTTAGCTCCTAGGGGGCAGTAGATCAGTCGTGTCCAACGATTTCAGACAAGTTCACGCGACGGGACGGAAACAGGCACGCGCGCGAGGAACTCGCTCGTAGGTAGAGCTTTCTAGTATTTAGGCTCACTAAATATAGCGCGAGTCCACTATAAATCCCAGACTCCCGGACTTGCCGAAACTCTAGCGCCGTTGGTCCTATAGCTCTTCCCGTTCTACGATCTTCCCCGATCGATAGCAGCGCAAACGCGAATCGGCGCTAACGGCAGCGCTCTAATCCCGTCCGCTGGGATCTTCGCACGGGACAGAGGGTTTAAAGGTCGTTTCGAAGGGAAAACCCATGGAGCGGGTGAATCGAAGCGGAAGCGATTTCGTTTCGCACTCGCCGAGTCTCGTTATCCGTCAAAGGATCAATTACGTGGCTTAATCGAGAGGTCGCTTTCGAGCGGATTCTCCTTTTTCCGACGTTACGATTTAACGGGCATTTCGGTCCGCGCGCTGTCCCGCGAGCTTTCGGAGCGAAGCTGCGGTCGTTGTTTCGACGGAGAGGCAAGATCGACGCGGGGGTTGATTTCGAGGTGGGAAACAGCGAACGGCTTTTAGATTCGATGCTTTTTCCGCCGTTGCTCGCGTCCCCGCACATGGACGTGGCCGAGCGAACACGCTGCGAGACAGGGAGAGCGTAACCGCTCGGTCTCGCGTTCATAAATATTTATCGCTTCCGGCTCGAACTCCGGAGGAACAGCGGTGGAAGCAACCACCGCGGCTTTGCTGTTCTCGCCGACGTTGTTCCGAGCGTCGCGAGTTGTACTCGACGGCGAAACGGAGAGAAGGGAGCAGGGGGAAGAAGGTAAGAGAAGAAAGGGCGCACTAATAGTTTACGTAAAATGTTTAGGTCACGGAGGGAGGTTCGAAAGAGCTCAGTGCCGTAGCATGCCGGCGAGCTGCAGCGGGTGGTGGGGCGTCTCTGAGAGAGCGCGTCGATCGGCGTCGTCAGGCGTCTACTTGGGCGTCTGCGTGGTCAGGCAGGGGCCAGAGAAGCGTACCTACGCGAGCATAACAGTGCAGGCGGAGGAGGCGGCGGCGGGGTCGGGGGAGGAGGCAGCAAGCGGAAGCGAAGGAGAAGGGGCAGAAGAAGAAGAAGAAGAGGAGGAGGAGAAAAAAGCACGGAGGTGACCGAGGCGCGGAGTAGGGACCGATGAGCGCGGGGGGGGATGGGGGCTCGGGGTTGGGCCCCCCTGAGCTGCCGGGGGCCCAGCCGACTGCCGCGACCCCCCCCATCCTCGGGCAGCACCGGAACCCCCAAACTGCCCAGGACGGACAGCCAGCTACAGCGCAGTCTCAGACGGGCCAGACACCCGGGACCACCACCGGTGCCGCCAAATCCGCGACCAAGAGGCCGGCTCGCAGGGGTGGCAAAGCGCTGCCCGATAGGCCGCTCAGGGCCCTCTTTTGTTTACCCCTTAAGAATCCCTTGCGGAAAATGTGCATCGACGTGGTCGAATGGAAGTATCCTTTTTCCAACTTTCTATCCACCGTGCCATGAAAACGACTTTGTCCTTTAAACTTTCCACCAGTGCCGTTCGTTTCCGCTCGCTTCCTTTTCGCCGTGTCCGAGCTGTCGCCGCGAACGTAACGTACGCGTACACACACGTTTCTATTCCACGCGTATCGCGCGCGCTTGTTCCAAAGCGAAATAGGCCAATGGAAGCGAGCGGAAACGTATGCCGGGGAAGTTGCCGTGAACGCCAACCCTTGTTGACAAACCGATTCCAGGGTACATTGTTCCGATCCTATCCCTCTCTCGCATTGTTACGTAAAACGTGTACGCCGTCTGTGCCGTCTATTCCATACGGAATACGATAACAAAAAAGTTTCCCTCCGTCGATCGTGGGGGTGACCTTCGTTTTCTTCCTCCGCGCGCTTCTCGATCGAACGACCGAAGAAACGAACCGAAGAAAACGCAAGGAATACCTTTCACCCGCGATGCGACTACAAGTTTTCCATCTTTTCGTGCTCTTTTCGTATTTAAAAGCTCTCGAGGACTTGACAGACGCGTATCGCATCTGCGACTGACGGTGAGGATCGGGAAAAAAGGTACCAACGAAAGTTTTCCCATAGCGCCTTCGACGAACCATCGGGGGCGCGTTATCGCGTTTACTTTTATTTTCCTTAGCTAGATCTTACATCCACGCAACTTTCGCAGACCTTTCGAGTGGCTTATTCTTATGACTATATTCGCGAACTGCGTCGCCCTGGCAGTCTACACACCGTATCCATATGGCGATTCTAATTTGACCAACCAGTATTTGGTAAGTACCGTTTTCCATTACGAACCATTCTCGCCCCACTTTACCGTTCAACCCGATCTCTTTCTTCTTTTTTCCTTTAACGCGATTAACACACCGGCAAGACCTTGCGCTATTTTCGTTCTTCTTCGGCATAAATTTTATGCCACGTGCTAAGCTCTTTAACGATCCAGAAGTCTAGCACGAGAGATAAACACCCTCCACGGTTCCCTTTTTTTCCGTCAACGTTTTCGTTTACTTTTTGCAGAAGCTCGACCGATCCGAGCCAGACTTCCCGATCGCGACGCGACGCGATGTTTGACGGAAATATGGCTCGAACGACGAACTCCGATCGAGAAATTTCGATTAAGCTAATAATAGAGAAGATAATAGGAATAACAGTTCCGTTCGTCGAACCACGCGAACCGGCCGGGTTATCGATAAATAAACACTATGTCCAAGAGATAGGGTTGATGGCATGAAACTTATTCGAGGTGAAACTTCGATAATTGCTCAATCTTGCTAACATCGGCATCCATCGTTCCCCACTATTATTGGAAAATATGATTCATATATAGGCCAGTGTATACGGGTCGAACGGAAAGACGACGTTCATGCGCTGCCGCTGCATTTTCATAGTAGCTGCGTTTCCGGTTCGTGAGCCATCCGCCTAGCATTTCCTCCTTAACCGTTCTACCGGCTCCTGATATCGATGTTCGCTTTTTTAAACCTCCATCGCGATGGTCTTTGTGCCGCGCAGCGAACGGTCGATCATTCGCGACTGAAATCGCGGGAATAAAAATGTGCGTGCTACTTAAAATGATTAAAAGGGAAAGCGGTAAAAGCGAATATAGCGAATATAGCGAAAAGCGGTACAGCACGGTGGTGTTTCGTTGGTCAAAGAAAAACGATCGAAGATAGTTCGAAGGAACGTCGAACGAGGGTCGAGGTAAATTCGAGCGTGGATGGAGTCGAAACTAGCGAGCCCGTGTTCCGGAAAATGGATAAAAGGTTTTCCCAGATAATACGTTAAGACCTAGCCTTCGAGACGAAGAATAAAACCTTCTATTAAAGGTCGGCCTTTTTCCACGGGCTTACTACTGCCGGTAAAGTAAACGCTTCTGTGCCGCGTCAGACCGGAAACTTTGGCAAAAAGCATTTGGTACATAAAGGGTGTACATCGACGCGCGGGTTTTTCTTTTCAAGACTGGATTTAAGGTACGAAAATAAGAAAGACATACCGATGCCGGAAGACGGTCGAGTTTTAAAGTGATATTTTTTCAAATTAAACGCTAATCGAACGATTAAAATTCGTATAACGCGCTGGAGATGCAGAGGACACACGGTAATCGCGTAAATTTTCCCTCTCGGATATAATCCTGGTTGATCCGTGGCGATCATTGAACGCGACGTTCGCCGTCGTAACTCGTCACCAACGATTTTCCTTCCGTTGGAACGTTTACGTCACGAATCCTCTCCACTCGTTTGCCGATGTGTGCCAAGAAGAGCGTACAACGGACAAGTGGGTGTAGACGGTGTTGATCAGCCATTGATAATCCACACGCGGCATAAGTAGCGTTTGGAGATCCTCTGCAGAATATGAATGGACTCGATCAACTGCTAATCGCTCGTGTCGCGGACCTTTCCACTTTTTACACCTGGAAACGACAGGAAATTCGCCGGCTTTGCGAAGTCAACTTTTGAGGTCACGCTTTCCTGTCACGCGAATTTCTAGTCGAATTGCGATTGTGCTTATGGCATAAAGCGACAGCTGGTCGAAACAAGTGTAGAAACTGCAACGAGCAGTGGACCACGGTGCTCCGAATATATCGATGAAAATACGCGACCGCTCTTTGAGTTTCGAACGCGTGAACCCTGCAGGTAAACTAACGGCACTGTCCTTGCAGTTACACCCTTTGTACCTAATTAAAGCGTAACGTTCGACACGCGAACGATTTCGCGTGGGACGGGAATTAAACGCGCGATCGATTGGTCGAAAGGGTTGTCACGTCCAGGGAGGTTCTAGCGAGCTTCTCCGTTTTATCTCACGTTGCGCTTGCTTTGGTCATGTTTCAGGAAAAAATAGAGTATATATTTCTTGTGATTTTTACGGTCGAGTGCGTTATGAAGATCATCGCTTACGGCTTCGTGGCTCATCCCGGCGCTTATCTTCGGAACGGCTGGAACATATTAGATTTCTCTATAGTAGTGATAGGGTAAGTACGAACGTTTTTCATTTAGACTCGTATACGAAGCATGGAAAGGACCAACGAATTCCGCTACTCGCGTGGAAACGCGTAGTTTATGGTCCCCGATGTCGCGTCATCGGTGCATGCCGCGTTTCGCGGGTGAATAACCGTCCGAGTTTAATTCTGTTTTAATTAAAGTCGCGACCGAACTCGCGTGAAAAAGCGCTCGCTAAATGTACGAAGACGTATCGACCGTTTATAAGTTTCTCGTGGAAAGTCGAAATTTATTTAAATCGAAATCCGAGAGCCGTTAACGGCGCGTTCGCTCTCGCGAGGATGTCGATTTCTTCCTCGTGTAAGTTTATCGGTCCAAAGGGGGAACACGTGTACGTCGTAAATCGGCGATTATGGGAATCGTCCAAGTCAATAGCGGACATTTTACTGCCCCCAGATTTCCAGATCGAGATACCCGTTTCGTCCTGCATCGCTCTACTTTTGTCGCCATTCGCCGTTCGCCAAAAGTGTTTCCGGTTTTCGTATAAAAGCGTGTCGCGTCGTCTGTTGGGCGCGATATCCCGGTGACATTGAATCGGCACGGGATTCTCTTTGTTCCCACTTTCGCGCTCCACTTCGATCCAATAACTTCTGCTTGCTTCACGGAACGGGAGAGTTTCCTTCGACTTCTCCGAGTCTGTCTTGGGTCGCGGGACGGGATACTTTTAATTTCGATTCGAGTTCGCTGCCGTATCAAGCATCGTGCTACTCGACGTTTAGCGTATCGGGAACTACCTGTTCGCGAAGTCTTCGAGCCACGGGATTGAATGGGAATTATTGCGAGGATAATAGGAGGGAGAGAAGACGACAGAGAGAAACGGAGGATGGCGAAAGGAGCGGATGTTTAATTTTCATACCGTTCCTTTGCAGGATGGTGAGCACAGTGTTGACGATACTCATGAAAGAAGGCTTCGATGTGAAAGCGTTAAGAGCTTTTCGGGTGCTGCGACCTCTCAGACTGGTTTCCGGAGTACCAAGTAAGATTTCCATGTCAAAGGGATAAGTTCCACGGGGATGGTTCGATCGGACAGCGAGGATGCAGTTGTTCGTACGCGCGCATCCTTTTGTCGTTTTTCGATAGAGCCTGACCGAGTAGAGGAAAGGAAACGAGGCGTGACGAATTTCTCTGTCGATCTGTGCAGGTCTGCAAGTGGTCCTAAACTCTATTTTGAGAGCGATGATACCCCTTCTCCATATCGCTCTGTTGGTTCTGTTCGTCATCATTATTTACGCTATCATCGGCCTCGAGCTGTTCTCTGGGAAAATGCATAAAACGTGCAGGCACAATCTTACCGGTAAGTTACGTCTGTCAACGATGTCCCCTTCAGGCCAAGTGCAGCGATCCAGCAACGTATCCTTCCACCGCGGTTAGACGATCGGAATTACGTAAAAGGCATCGCGGTGGTGGCCCATCGATCGGGCCCAGGCCGGAAAGAATTCCTTGAAAGATGAAATATCGCGGTTCAGTTGGCAGAGACGCCGCGGGAGTTCCCGTCTTAACCCCGAAACACAATTTGCACCGGCGCTATTTTAGATATGATTCAGCCGCGGCGAAACTAACGTCTAATTATTCTTAGCGCACAGTACGCGATCTGCGTGGCCGTGCGTCTCTCACGGTAAACAGCTGATTCACGAGAACCTGCGAATTCGCGTATCCCGCTTGACAGCCTAGACACGAAGGTCGATCCGCGCGAGATCGGCTTGGCCACCGCGTCGGTTATCCTCTTCTGTCTTTCCCCTGATGCCGTTGCACGAGCAGAGGGTAGAACGTTCCGATGAAAACGAGTAAGAAACCATCCCCGCGATGGAACGAATTCGCAGGTACACTCATGGACGACCCGATACCCTGTGGGCCCGGTGGTTTCCAGTGCGACAACGTGGGACCCGAGTTCTATTGCAGCAAGCAATTCTGGGAGGGCCCGAACTGGGGTATCACGAATTTCGACAACTTCGGCTTGGCCATGTTGACGGTCTTCCAATGCGTGACGCTCGAGGGCTGGACCGAAGTGCTTTACGCGATCGAAGACGCGATGGGCAGTTCCTGGCAGTGGATTTATTTTATCTCTATGGTCATACTCGGAGCTTTCTTCGTCATGAATCTGATTCTCGGTGTTCTGTCCGGGTGAGTATCCAAGTTGCGAGCTAGAATAGCTGGGATCGTGCTGCGAAGATCGACTAAATTTTTCCATTTCCGACTACGCGGTTCGCTTATTCCTACTTTCGACTACTCCTCGGTACTACCGATTCGTACGAGACGCTTCTCGCGCATCGGCAGTGATCGAACCGTGACACAGCGTCTTGTCAAAGTGCGGCAAATTTGTTGTCGTTTCGCTCGAAACGGTGAAACTGCTCGAATGCTTCGAGGAGGTAAAATAAAACGGGGAAACTTGGTAGATCGTGGCTTGTATCGCTTCGCGATGGATACGAATCTCGCGAATCAAGCTCCTCTTGGCCCCCGTTCGCGCTGATCTCGAAGGCAGCTCTCGATTTCCGTTTCGTTCGCGAGCGTTTCAATTACACTCGAGATTATTGCGAGATCGATGTCTTTAATCACGTTGCAACCTGGCGCAGTGAGTTTTCTAAAGAGAGAGAGAAGGCGAAAGCGAGAGGAGACTTCCACAAACTCAGGGAGAAACAGCAGATCGAGGACGATCTCAGGGGTTATCTGGACTGGATCACGCAAGCCGAGGACATCGAGCCGGAGACCGACGAACCGAAAATGCAGGACGGAAAGAGTACGTGTTCTATCTGCGAGGAATTTCGTGTGCTTCGACAGGAATTCATTGGATAAAATGATTTTTACAGCGAAACAGCAGAGCGAGATGGAGAGCACGGATCAGCTAGAGGGCGACGAGGAAGTGGTTCAACAGGAATCCGTGTGGAGAAGGAAGAAGCTGGATTTCGATAGGTAAGTGGACGTGCCTTTTCCTTTCGCGTAATCCTTCAGCCTGTGCTGATTATACGATTTATCTGCGAATACATTTTCGAGAGCACAGTGTATTAATTGGCCCTTGGTAGAGTCGCCGAGGTATCGTTGTGTCGGAGAGTTTCGTTATTTGCCTATTGCTTGCTTTTCATTGTACGTGTTTGCGATGGAAATTCACAGAGTAAACAGAAGAATGAGGAGGGCCTGCAGAAAAGCCGTCAAGTCGCAGGTTTTCTACTGGTTGATTATAGTATTGGTTTTCCTGAATACCGGTGTTCTGGCGACCGAGCACTACAATCAGCCGCACTGGTTGGACGACTTTCAAGGTATGCGAGTAACCGATTGTTCTTTAATTTTTCTCGCCGTTCCATCTCTTCGGGTTACGATCTAAATTGTTTTTTCGTTGCACAGAAATCACGAATATGTTTTTCATCGCGTTGTTTTCCATGGAGATGATGCTGAAAATGTATAGCTTAGGATTCCAAGTAAGTCTCGCGCGTTGCCTCGACCGGTCCCCATCGACAGGCTGGCATTTTGTCTCGATAAAAATACTTGCTATTGTTTAGGGTTATTTCGTTTCGCTATTCAACCGTTTCGATTGTTTCGTCGTGATCGGATCGATTACCGAGATGATCCTGACGAACACTCACGTGATGCCACCGCTCGGCGTTTCCGTTCTCCGTTGCGTCCGGTTGCTCAGGGTATTTAAAGTGACAAAGTAAGTCTGCAGGATTAAGCGCTACAACGATTCCTCAGCAATATCTGAGAAGAAATAAGCAAGGGTAACGCTATCGACGAACGTTCAATTTCTAGATATTGGAGGTCGTTGTCGAATTTGGTGGCTTCCCTTTTAAACTCGATACAATCGATCGCGTCTCTGTTGCTTCTGCTCTTCCTTTTCATCGTGATCTTTGCACTTCTAGGCATGCAGGTACGAATTATTCCACTTCTGATCCTCGATTCCAACCATCGCGAAGGATCTCGAAATTTACGCTCTCTATTTTCCCGCAGGTGTTTGGAGGGAAATTCAATTTTAGCGATTTACAGAACAAGCCTCGTCACAATTTCGACAGTTTTTGGCAAAGTTTGCTAACCGTCTTTCAGGTAAGCTTCCACCTTTCTAATACCTTTAAAACGAACATCGACTACACCCTGGTTCCCGTTTCATTCGTAGATATTAACCGGTGAAGATTGGAACGCCGTTATGTACGATGGAATCAGAGCCTATGGCGGCGTTTCAAGCTTTGGCATGCTTGCCTGTTTCTATTTCATCATTCTCTTCATATGCGGCAATTGTATCCTTTTTGCACGAAAATACGCGTGTGAGCCTCGTTGATCGTACGACTACATCTCCGTATGTCACGAATGTCGCTCTTTTCTTCCCGTTGAATGATCCTTGACGAAGGAAATATCGCAGACATTCTGCTGAACGTCTTCTTGGCCATCGCTGTGGATAATCTTGCCGATGCCGAATCGTTAACTGCCATCGAGAAAGAAGCCGAAGAAGAGGTGAGTTCCTTTCGATTGTCGAATAAATATTGTCTCATCCCCGACTCGTTTGAAGAAAAGAAACGAGCGTCACTGCGTCGCACGCGTAAACGTTTGGTCGTTGCGTTTACTTGGTCGCAAGGATGGAGAAAATTAGAATGCCAGTCGTTTTATCGTTGTCAAAGAGCATCGAATAGCAAGGCTCGTTTGCCGACGCGTAATCATGGACGCCTGGACGGACGGCGTCGTCGGTGTCGGCGTCGCCGTCGCCGTCGCCGTCGCGGACGACCACGACGCCAGCGTTGACGCCGGCTTCGTCGTCGTTCGACCGACTTTTTATTGCCTCTCACGCGTCTTACAGCGTATACCTTGCGAATATTTGACGCGCCGTAATTACGAGCGTGTATCTAGGCTGTCTACGAGTCCACGACGGAAATATTGCTTTCCTCTAGCCGCAGAAAATTTTTAATTACGCCGCAGGAGCAGCGGTTGTTGATTTTTCCTCGTAGTCGGCTCGAAATTTATAATAAGCCCAGAGAGGCGAACTCGAATGCCG
>NW_016915156.1:110352-128099 GCF_001483705.2 Eufriesea mexicana | reverse complement strand
GCCGAGAATTTGAGAAAATACGTATTTCGCGGCAACTGGAAAGCGACTTAATTGTACGCCATTGCTCCGCATTCGGGATTTTAATAAACGAGACTCGTGACGCAGTCGCGCGTTTTAATGCCGCGTTCCAAGACGCTCGCTAATCGCTTCTTTTCATCGCCTCTGGCACACGGTTAATGAAACGAATCGCATACTTTCCCGTTCGTATTTTTATCCCAGAGATTCGTACGTACTTGGTCAAACATTGTACACGCGTCCGGGAGAAACTCGATCTGCTTCGAGTCAGCTTTTACGGGCAAGGCGAAAAGGCTATTCCGCGAGTGATTTTCGACACGCTGCTGATCGGTTAGCAGAGGTTAAATCGCGAAAAACTATGTCATCTTGTGCAATCGGTACACGCTTCGTCGCTCCTGCTGCGGACTTATTACACGTATAAAGCACGCACGCAAAATCGAGGTCGTCGCAATCGAATACCGATACTCCGAAATTGAAACCGTTATCTGGAAACATTCGCCGCATCATTGTTAGTTTTCTCTTTATCCTTGCCCTGTTCCTCTGCCACGTTTTTGCAATATTTCGTATCGGGGCTCTATATAAATATGCAGGGCAACTCGAACGTGAATGCCGCGGTAAGGGCGGAGAAAGGAGAACATCGTTGTCGTCGTTGTCGAACAAACGACGCCGACCCCACGACGAAGTATCATCTCTCTGCTGTACAGCTTCGCGTTAAAAGTTTAATCGTTCGTGATTTTTCGATAAGCTAATGAAAAATCGATAGCTCTCGTGTATTAACCCGGCGAGGGTTGGTTCTGCCTCGATGCTCCATGAAATTTGACGAGATCCACGGGACGAGTTTCTCCTACTTTAAATAGGACACCGAGTCAACGTCTTTCAAGTTATTAATAAGCTGTCTTACGTTGAATAAACACCAGGCTAGATCTCCTTATCGCGTTAACCGAGAACCGTTCGAAAATATCGTTGAAATATCAAAGAGGCAAAGTGGTGGAAAGGATCGAAAGATTTCTCGGTGTTTCAGGCGGAGAAAAATAAATCTCACAGTGCCTCTCCAGCCAGGGACGAAGTTAGCGGGGAACAGGGTGACGACGGTGGCGATGGGACCGGTGGAGAAGACGAAGGCGGCGGTACCGATCTCGAGCATGATCCCAACGAAACGATGGAGGATTACGAGGCAGCCGTGGATACCGAAACGTAAGTCCTTCCTTGCTTCTCAAACGAATACTTCGAGCAACGCCATTTTCGAAATTTATCCACGAATGCGTGGGTTGCAGATCGGAGAAGAGCGACGACATGAACACTCACGCCAAGGTACGATTAAACATAGAGTCCGACGAGGAGGTCGAAGAGGAAGACGAGGGCGAACACAACGAGATGCACGGTATCTGTACTTATTCTTTTCATTTGTCACACTCTTCGGCGTTATTCCTCGCAGCATTATCGACAATGATATTCGCGCAGATGATGGCACGGACCAAGGAGTGTCGGCTAGGCCACGAAGGATGTCCGAATTCAACATGGCTACGAAGAAGCAACCGATTCCAGTCGGTTCGGCTTTCTTCATCTTCTCGCAGACGAACAGGTGACAACGACGTTTACCGTGTTTCTTTCATTCAGCAAAATCATCCGATAGAATCTAACGTCTAACGTTGACGTTCTTCGCGTTTCAGGTTCCGAGTGTTTTGTCACTGGCTGTGCAATCACAGCTACTTCGGCAACGTGATCCTTGTATGCATCATGATATCTTCCGCTATGCTAGCGGCCGAAGATCCTTTACGCGCGACCTCTCCTAGAAATCTGGTAAGTCGAGCGATCGCTGTTCATTCGTACTCGAGTAACCCTTCTTTCCGTCGTTACAGGTTTTACAGAATTTTGACTATTTTTTCACCACGGTGTTTACGATCGAGATCTGCTTGAAGATGATCTCGTACGGTTTTATCATACACGACGGTGCATTTTGTCGATCGGCGTTCAATTTGCTCGATCTCCTGGTCGTGTGTTCTTCTCTCATCTCTATGTCTTTCAGGTAAGAATTCTCGAGCTCTTCTACTTCACGTAGAAGTTGCGACGAAGGAAAGAAACGAAAGAAAATCATCGTAACGACGTTCTGGTTTCAGTTCCGGCGCGTTTTCCGTGGTAAAAGTGCTGCGTGTATTACGCGTGTTGAGGCCTCTGCGCGCCATCAATCGTGCCAAGGGATTAAAGGTATCTTTCTTCGCTTGTTATCCGAACGAACAGTTAGCGAACTTGCCAAGTCGGTCCCGGATGATATAGCACATGCCCCGAAGTAGACGTACAAGTAACATTTGATACCAAAGTAACTTTTAGTTTCGGTTCTAGATCGAGTCGCGTAAAATTGAAGCACGCGTTTTTGAAAGCTAGTAAAACTGATCCGTTGTATTTCAGCAGTAGTTCGCGATTGCTTTTGAGAATCGACGCGATAATCGATAAAGTCGATACTTCGGTAAAGTCCAAGTATTTCCACTTGTGCGTCACATGGGAAACTTTTGCAAACGATTCGAGTGGACTCGAGCGATCGGCTGTTCTATAGCGATCGTCTCTTTTAGCCCGTGCGTCGAAAGTTTCCCACGCGACGCGGAACGTCGTAGTATCGAGAAACGTAAACGATCTGAAAACTAAAGAAAAGCGGCAAGAAGTAAAAAGCGAACGATAGGAAAAAAACGAGTGGTATCCGACGTAATAAATTATAGTCGGCACACGTAACTCCATTTGTAAAAGAGCGAATGTACATTATGATTAATGTTGAACCCAGCACGTAGTACAGTGCGTCATCGTAGCGGTAAAGACTATCGGAAACATAGTCCTCGTCACCAGCCTCCTGCAGTTCGTGTTCGCCGTCATTGGCGTACAACTGTTCAAGGTAGGATTGCCAGGCCCCGCACACTAAACGGTCCTGGGACATTCCTTCGAACCTCTCGTAGTACACTAGAGTGGCATAATATACAACCAAACCTTGATACCCCCTGACCCCTCAGCCCTCTCTTACGATCCGATATATATGCATATATTATCGTCATTCTCGTTCATTCATTACTTCACATACGATTTTTGCAACGCCGAAATAATTCACCATCACCAAATTCACTACTACCAATTCGTCTACCACCTCGGTACGCCTTTGCTCGACACCCCGACAAACCTCTTCGACGATTATTCGGCATCCTTTCAACGCGATCTATCTCACTTCGCCTCGTTTTACGGCCATCGAGTTTCGAAAGGATCATCGGTGCGATTGCCAAACCTATTCAAAGACGCGTTCGATTCGAACGAAGGAATAATCGTCGAGAGGTGCGGGCACGAAGCAGACGTTGTTTTTTCCGACAGATGCACCTCTGGGTACCTTCCCTGTGAAACGAGCTGTTTGCGTATAACTTATTCATTGCGTTTCTTGTCTCGACACTCTCTCCCCGAAACCTGTCACTGGGATTACCTTGGTTTCTTCTTTCCCTCAAACGTTTTTATTTCTTCCCACCGATCTACGTGTGATCCAACGACCGAACGATCGCCCCCATCCGAGATACTTTTACGCTGGCCCCTTTTAACAGAAGTTTCGGTGCGCGAGACGATAGCTGTCAACCCTTTCGTTCGTCATTCGATAATTCAGCTTTCGCGCGTTTCGCTTTCCGCGTAAAAGGGTATTGCATGGGGGCTCGTATCGCGGCCACTTTTGCAAAAACAAAAACTAATCGTTTCTCATGGCGTTGATTCCCAATCGACCGACGTCAACTCTCACCAACGTTGCTACGTATCGTTCATCGTTGCGACCACGATGTCGCAGCCGTGATAGAACGGGGAGGCGCGCGGCGAGACTTAATTTTTCGCGTGCGCCTCCATCACGGACCGACCGAGTGTTCCCTTCTTTCGATCTTTCCGAGTCATCCACGGTCGATGATCACGTTAATGGGACATTTTCCCTTTCGAATGACACCGTGTATACGTGTACAAAAGGCATCCCACGCTACGAGACTATCGTGGTAGTGTAGGGGAGACGATCAGTAATCGAAGCTCGCCGATAAAGGCGGGTAGTTTCTTTCACTTTCTGTCTTTTTGTTCCGTTTCGAGCAACGGATATCTATATACGTATATATATATCTACGTAAATATATATATATATATATATATATATAAATATATATCATTGCTATGCCAATACGAAGTAGCGTACCGAAGAATTTACATACTAGACGAGTGACCGGGGGGAGATGAGATGGTAGCTGAAAGTAGATAGAGACTTAAAGGAAGATCGCTGTCGTACACATACATTTACATAATATCTATATATGTGTATGTGTGTGTATGTCATCCACTTTTGGAAGGAAACTGTTTTACAGATGCGGCTTTTCGCAAGATCTATCGTATCATGGTCTTTGGTCTTTCGACTTTGGCTTTCGTATCTTCGTTTATTTCTCCTTTGTCTAGACACCCACGACTTTCTTTGTCTCTTTTCTCCTTTTTCTCTCTCACTCTCACTCTCTCTCTCTCTTTCTCTCTCTCTCTCTTCTCTATCTCTCTCTCTCTCTCTCTCTCTCTCTCTCTCTGTCTTTCTCACTCTTTCTCTCCCTCACTCTCTCTCTTTCTCTCTCATTCTTTTTCTCCCCTCGTTTTTTTTGCCTCTACTTCGTCGCTCGAGACTATAGCTGGAAGACTAAATATCTAAACGCACGCGTACGCGAAAAGAACGACCGCTGTCGAACGGTAACAACGTGCCCAGCGAAACGCGGGAACGGGATAACCGACGCGATTAAACGAAATGTCAGGTAGACTGGGGTGTCTGGCCGCTGATGGAGGATGTTACCGACGACAGTGGCTGCTCGAAACCGTACGCGTGGTCCGAATACACCGACACGGCCGCATAAAACACGACACGATACGACACGGTACGACACGACACGACACGACACGACACGACACGACACGACACGACACGGAGAAACTCATACAGGCTGCGTGGTTAAAACCGATAGTAGAGGATTGTTTGAAAATTGCATGCTTGTGCCGGCTGAGCGTTGCAGTGGTGTGTCGCTATATTAACACGAGAGAAAGGAAAGGGAAAGAAGGAAAGGACAGTTCCGTGACTCTTGGAGACTCCGCAGAAATAGAATCTAGAGAACGTAGTAAAAGTCGCACGCATCCTTTTTTGTCTCGTCGACTTCCGCAATTGCCTCGAAACGAAGCATCACGGCACTTCTCTGTCCGGTCTACTCGCAGGGTTTCTCGTTTCGCTCCGAATCACGTTTAGTAATCGTAACTCCGTTCGCTACGTAGCTCCTTAGAGACCACTAGGCAATGTGTGTACCATTTCGCTTAGATCCGAATTAGCCTGTCCGCGAACCTGCGGCCGATCCAGAGTGGCCGCGTGGATCTAACAGTCGGCCATCTTCGTCGCGGTTGTCGCAAGTAAAGTTAGACACCGGTGAAAGCTTAGAGAGCAAGTTAGACGACTCGTAGCGTAGTCCACCTTCGTTGCTTCGCCGTGTGTCGTGGTTAGATGGTTAGAAAGAAGCAGAACACCTAGTCGAACGCGTAGTTTCGAGCGTATCGATACCTCGTCGTTAGACGTTCCACGAGAATCCTTCGATCATTGTCGCGGGATAATCTCGTACGCTGTTTCCTTCCACTTCCGAGCGATCGTTCGAGCTCCAGGGATAAACCCTCCTTTCGTTCGATCCTCGAGCTTCGACGATAATCAGCGATTCGTTCGTCACGCGATACGTTCGAACGAAAGGCAGACGCGAGACATGTCCTTGGTGCGTTGTAAGCTCGTGAAAGAGTGCGAGAGGGTGAAGATACATACACGAGTCGGGAATATGTTTTCCTCGTATATATATTGTCACGCGAGATAGCGATACACGATCGCGAATGAAATATCCCAGAAGAAGTTAGTCACACGTAACACGTTTGCGATACTAACGATCCTGTTTAACCATCGATCAGAGTTGTCGGCAGAACTGGAAGAACGTCCCCGTAGTTTGGTTTGCTCGTGTATTTGAGAGACACAGTGCTTCCATTAACTAAAGAAACCTCTGACCAAAACGCTTAAAGAGAATAACCAATTGTTGCGCCCGCGTCATATACCCTGTCGTCGGGAAACTCGATTCCTCGTTCCGTTCCTATCTAATCGCGTGCATCGAACGCGTTACGTCGATAAGCTTGTCCCCGGGAAAACGTTGTACCGGACTCAGCTCGACGCCAGCTTACGTGGCAACGCGCGATCGAAAAGAAAAAGGAAGATGGCCGCGCAAATCGAAAGCCGCGTAACGATCGGACGACGAGAAACGACGACGAGACTTATCTATCGAACGACGATCGAAAGCGGGACGAATTACGATCGAGCGTTTCGAAGATTAGATAGAACGAGAAAATACATTATCCCGTACGAGGCCCCCATAGGTGCATTGCCGAGGAAAAACATCGAGCACTGGTGGGTTGGATGGATGGCGAGGGCTTAGTTCACGATTAAGAAAGGAGAAGTAGAGAAAGAAAGAGTAGGAAAAAAGGAAGGAAAATTAAAAGGGAAAAGCAAAGAAGCGGGAAAGAAAGGAAAGAAAGGGAAGAAAGGGAAGAAAAGGGGAGGAAGCTGAGAGGAGGACTACCGTTCGAAACGGACGAGAGTAGTCGAGATTGCCGCGAGAACGAAAGGAAATAATTCGCGAGAGGAAAGATCGGGTTGAAACGGTGTGCTTCTCGATGCAAGTCGATGCCACGGTTGTAGCTTTTCGCGATTGGAAAAGTCGCGAAAGGAAGAGGGTAGGAGGATAGAGGGAAGCGTTTCAGAGACGATCAACGATCGAGGGAAGACGGACGCGGGCAACGAACAAGGAACAAAGCGCGGAACGAAGCGTGAAACAGTCGAGATATGATAACGTTTGCAAATAGCAATTCCCGATGCCCCAGCCCCAAAGCCCCCGTTAAGATACCTAGCTTCGCGAACGAAACTAGCCGACCCTTGATTAATGCTACTTTGTATTTTCTTTGTTTTCTCTTTCTGTCTGTCTGTCTCACGATCCCGTGTTCCCCGCTGTGCTCGTTCGCCCTGCTCACCTGCCCTCAACCAACTACGTAAAAAGTACGTAGTGAAGTGTGTGATTGTCGCCATTAAAACGATCGGCAACATTATGTTGGTCACCTATCTCCTACAGTTCATGTTCGCTGTTATCGGGGTACAGCTGTTTAAGGTAAAGCCAACAACCACCACCACTTAGAAAGATTAAACTAAGCCAACGAGAACTTCTTTCTTCTTCTATCTACTACATCTCTCTCTCTCTCTCTCTCTCTCTCTCTATCTCTCTCTCTCTCTCTCTCTCTCATTTCTCTCTCTTGCTCTTCTTCTTCATCTTCTTCATCTTCTTCTTCTTCATCTTCTTCTTCTTCTTCTTCTTCTTCTTCTCCTACTTCTACTTCTTCTACTATTACTATTACTACTGCTACTACTACTACTACTATTATTTGTTACTACCATCGTTACTTCAGCTCTGTTTTCTTTTCGTTACTCTTATTTTCTTCTCTCGGTTTGATTTTTTGCCCGTTGCTCTTCATCGACGGACGGCCTCGCGTTACAACCGGAAGCTTTGGATGCTGTCGATCCGCGCGTCCCGGAAATGTCAATTTCCTTCGCGAAATACGGGGTGTACCGTCGCGTTTACTGATCGAGGAAATTGCCGCCCTCCGATCGCCATCCGTTTAATCGCCGTTTCAAACCCGGCGGACTTTTATCTCTTCGACCCCGACTCGATTCTCTTCCTCTTCTCGACAACGATCCGCATAGTGTCCGGGCAACCCCGAATTTCGCGACGCGCTGCGCATTCGCCGGCCGTCGATCGGTCCACGTCGAAATTCGCCCGATTCGACTACTTTTTTCTCCATCCCTCTTCGACTCTACAAAGGTGAATATCAGCAACGAGAAAATGCTCGTCTATGAACCGAAGGAATGAAACGAATCGAATGCCGCCACGTTGCCACGGCCAATTCCAGTCTATCGTCGCATCTGTCTCGATCGTTCGACACCTAACTAACGAGTAACGTTTCCTCGTCGATTTTATAGAAGCGCGATTCGCCTGGTACGCGAGCCTTCTCGCGCATTAGTCAGTGTCCCCTTTGCGAACCGATAATACGTTATCGGGACGTTAGCCAGGACCGGAACGTCGAGCATGAAACTGGGACGTTGATCGATCAACCTAGTCGAAGATACTTCGTTGCTGCCGATATTACCCTTTGCAGAGAGTCTCTGCGTTCGCGATAACACCCTCGAGCACGGTAACACGCTGTTAACGATTTAACGCTTCACCAAGAATACCAGCCGGGACTCTAGAACGTCCACCGATAGCGATACTTACTCGTCGCGTCACCTCAACGAATGCTTAACCGATCATGGCTATCGAGCTCCGGATAAAGACACGTTTAACGAATAGGCATGCAAGTTTCGCTGTAAATGTGAGAATGAAGCTTTAATCGTAGTGCATGCTCGTCGAACGCGTATACCGGAACCACGAGTAACCTCTAGCCTCCACGCGCCATCACCATCTCGCTCTTCTCCGTCCCAACTAAATTTCGACTCTACCTTTTTTTTTTTTTCTTTTTTTCTCTCTCTCTCTCTCTTCTCATCGAGTTGCACTTGCAAACAGCATTTTCTGCCTTTAGTTACATCCAAAAGACACTTCACGCTGTACCTTGAGAAGTAGAGGATGTTCCGCGAAACGAGCCTCGAAAGTAGAGCACCGTCTAGATGCGCAAACGTTCGTAGACGATTCGAGTGGCTTGCAAGCGTAGCGTCGACCAACGTCGAATCTCGTGGTTGCCGTTTCAGACAATGGACCGAAAGGAACGAAACATGCATGAAACTCGTTTTCTATCGCATCGAGCGTCGATTCGCGTTCACGGTTGTTCCCAACGTCGATCGTTCGTACGCACGTTTCGTAGCAAGTCCGATCCCTCGGGGGGGAGATAACGAAACGAACGAGACGAAGAAAGCTCACAGCTTGTCCGGGAAAGTCCGTCGAACGAGTCCCGATGCGAAGCTTCTCGTACGGTGTATGCTCAGTATGCTAGAGAAACGACGCGACTCCGCTTCGAGGAGCCGTTCTAGGCGAGATTATCATCGATAATTCGCATAACTCCGAGTAGGATTCTTTTCCAAAAATGGAAGCAACGAGTGGGATTCTCAGCTCGACCTCTGGCGCGTAGGCTCTCTACCGAATCCGGCCTAACTTTTAACCTCGCGAGTCAAATTCCTGCGAAGATACACGAAAAGGTCGGCCATGAATTGGACACGTCGCGATGCTTCGACGAGATTTCTGCCCAATTGCTCGACGTGATACACCCGTCGAAATGTCGTAATGTTCGAGTGTCGATTGTACGCTAGAAGAACCTGCGAGAACGATTTTCTGGACTCTCGATTCTACTCGTGCACGTGCCACGTCGCTCGATCGACGTAGGCCAAAACGAGACAGCCTGCACCACGGCCTACTTTGTATATATTTACATGTATAGATATTATCGTGCACGCTAAACGGAATGACATTTTTTTTTCTCTCTCTCTCTATCACTTCTGAATTTTTCTTTGATCTTTCCTTTACTTTGCTCGATCACTCGCTGCTACTCACTTCGCTTTGGAGAATGGCCAATTAACGATACGCTGCTTCCACTTCATCGACACTCTTGTGATCACCGAAGGATCGTATCGAATCCCTCGAAGCTTCCTCGCTTTCCAGTTTCGCCGAAATTCCAACGGATATCGAGAGTGTCGATGGGTTTGGGCAGCTTTCGGAACGTTGCGCGAAGCCTCTAATCGGCAGCGATCTGCTTCGCATTAATCAGATTTTTATGTTGTACAGGGGAAATTTTTCTATTGTACCGATGCATCGAAAATGACGAAGGACGAATGCCAGTAAGTTATCTCGCGAGCAAAATAGTGCCGATATCGCGGGACATCGTTGGATGTCGTGCAAATTGCCGGCGACATCCACGATTCCCGCAAATGACCGGGAAACAGGCACGAGGAATAACATGGCACGTTGCGTTATTAATTTCAGGGGTACATACCTCGAATTCGAGAACGGTAATATCAATAAACCGGTGATGAAGGAGAGAAATTGGGGCCAGAATCGTTTCCATTTCGACGACGTCGCGAAAGCGATGCTGACGCTGTTCACCGTGTCCACGTTCGAAGGCTGGCCGTCGTAAGTAGACACCTGCGTGCACACACATATACACACACAAACACACACACACGCACGCACGCACACGTTCACTCCCGCGTATTTTCCTCGCTCGTTTCGAAAGAGACGAGAATGAAAAGTGTTTTCAACGCGGTACGAAAGCTGAGCCTTCGTGTCGTCCGAAGCTGTACGCTCGCTAGCGATATATCGGAAAAAAGAAAAACAGAACAAGTGGAAAGTAGCTACGGTGCACACCGCTTAGCATTTTCTCTCCCAACAGATTGCTAGACGTGTCGATCGACTCTAACAAGGAGGATCATGGACCAATTCATAATTTTCGGCCGATAGTGGCCGCGTACTACATCATTTACATCATTATCATAGCATTCTTCATGGTGAACATCTTCGTTGGTTTCGTTATTGTCACTTTCCAGAACGAGGGTGAGCAAGAGTACAAAAACTGCGAGCTCGATAAGAATCAGGTAAGTCTGCCGAATCGAAGCGGCTGATCAAGAGTTAGTAAACTCGTATACATCTCTCGTGTACATGTACAAACTTTTCACGTGATTGCATAGCGGAATTGCATCGAGTTCGCGTTAAAGGCGAAACCAGTGCGACGATACATACCGAAGCATCGAATACAGTACAAAGTCTGGTGGTTCGTCACATCTCAACCGTTCGAGTACACCATTTTCACTCTGATCATGATTAACACCGTGACCTTAGCGATGAAGTTTTATCGGCAACCGCAAATCTACACGGAAGCGTTAGACGTACTTAACATGATCTTCACCGCGGTCTTTGCCCTGGAGTTTATCTTTAAGTTGGCGGCCTTTCGATTTAAGGTAGAAAGTCAAACGAGACGAATCACGCGATTATAATCGATGTTCTCTCTCCAATAGACGAGATCGCGATCCGTCCGTGCTAACCGATTCGCAATTACAGAATTACTTCGGCGACGCTTGGAACGTTTTCGACTTCATTATCGTCCTTGGAAGTTTCATCGACATCGTTTACTCCGAGGTCAATGTACGTCGTTCCGCAGTAAAACCGTCCGAGTTTCCAACAGGGCAGATCGTTAACGTGGCCATTTTGTTCTTTCAGCCTGGCTCCACCATTATCTCCATCAACTTCTTTCGGTTGTTTCGAGTGATGCGATTGGTGAAACTGCTGAGCAGAGGCGAAGGCATCAGGACGCTTCTCTGGACATTTATCAAATCTTTCCAGGCTCTGCCTTACGTAGCTTTGTTAATTATAATGCTGTTCTTCATTTACGCCGTGATAGGCATGCAGGTAAGCCATCTTGAAATTTTTCTACCGGCCGGCCAAGGGTTGTCAAACAGAGAGGGTACGATTCTTCAGGTGTTTGGAAAAATTGCCATCGACGACGACACATCGATAGACCGTAACAACAATTTCCAGTCGTTCCCGCAAGCGGTATTGGTCCTTTTTCGATCCGCTACAGGTACGTGCTTTTGCAGATTTCCATACGGTCCGAAAGAACCCTTTCACGATTTCGAATTCACGTTAAATCCACGATTACGCAGGCGAAGCCTGGCAGGAAATTATGATGGCCTGTTCGGCGCAACCTGGTATAGTAAAATGCGATCTGAACAGCGACGAAATGAATAATCTAAATGGCTGTGGATCCGACATTGCATTTCCCTACTTTATATCTTTCTACGTTTTATGCTCCTTTCTCGTAAGTTCAATCGTCTATCTCGGTTAGCACCGCGAAAGTCCCCCCAACTTTGTTGCTCGTTTATAGATCATCAATCTCTTCGTCGCCGTAATCATGGACAACTTCGATTACCTCACGAGGGATTGGTCTATCCTGGGTCCTCATCATTTGGACGAGTTTATTCGCCTATGGTCCGAGTACGATCCCGATGCCAAGGGCCGTATCAAACATCTGGACGTGGTGACGCTCCTCAGGAAGATATCTCCGCCCTTGGGATTCGGTAAACTCTGTCCTCATCGCGTCGCGTGCAAGGTTCGTGTCTCGTACCTCTTCGTCGCGTCGATGCCGCATTTTTCTCGAATCGCGAACATTTGCAGAGGCTAGTCTCGATGAACATGCCGCTGAACAGCGACGGTACAGTTCTGTTCAACGCGACGCTGTTCGCCGTGGTGAGGACGTCGTTGCGGATCAAAACCGAGGGGAACATCGACGATGCTAACGCAGAGCTCAGGGCGGTGATAAAGAAGATTTGGAAGAGAACGAATCCGAAGCTTCTGGACCAAGTAGTGCCGCCTCCTGGAGGTATTTTCCTGTTGCTCCTCGCTTCTCGAATTACGCGAATCGTTACGGTGATCTGATTTCTCGAACTTGTAGGCGACGACGAGGTAACCGTTGGTAAATTCTACGCCACCTTCCTGATTCAGGACTACTTCAGAAGATTCAAAAAGAGGAAGGAGCAAGAAATGAAGGACGGCGACAAGGAGTGCCACAACACCGTCACGCTTCAGGTAATATTCGCTGCGATTTCTGTATCGTTATGCACGAGGGACACGCGGGTTTATGATCGTTTCGTTAAAGGCCGGTCTAAGAACTCTGCACGAAGCTGGGCCTGAACTGAAGAGAGCCATTTCCGGAAACTTGGAAGAACTCCTCGACGACAATCCGGAACCTATGCACAGGGTATCGATATACGCGTAAAGTAAACGTCTTTCTCGTATTCGAGCACGAGTCGTTAATCGTGTTTCGTTGTTCCACAGAGGAATCACTCGTTGTTCGGTAGCGTTTGGTCGAGTATGAGGAAAGGACATCACAGCTTCAACCGAGCCAGGTCGTTCAAAGTAAACTCCAAGACTAAGGTCGGTAAGCTTTTCGCGAGGTATCCGAGAGGAAGTACGGAAAGAAAGATACAATACGCGAAAGTCTAATTCGTTTCGATTCTCTCAGGCTTCCCCGACGAATTCCATTGACTTTCTACCGTACTCGACGCTTCAGATAGGAGGCAGACACGACGCGCCGAATCAAATCACCGCAAGGTCTCATCAAGTTGTGCCAAACGTAGCAGGGTTAGTTTGCGCGATCGATAGGCGATGCCTGATAAACGAAAGCGATCAAACGGTACTATAGATCATTGCTAATCGTAAAAACGTGTTTAGCGGTTTGAGCGACAGTGCGATGAACCAAATGGGAATCGATCCAAAGCTCACGGGTATCGAGGAGAGTATACCTCTGAGACCATTGGCCGGGTTCGGAAATCCCGTCCAGCAACAGTCCTATCATCATACCCCTTACAAAGTACTCGAGTAAGTAGATAAGAATCGCTAAGAGTATTTCCTGGCTGGCGCCAGTTCGCGTCGCGACGCTCGAAACGCGATCGGTTAAACGATCCGCGGGTAGATTTTCGTTTACAGACCGCATAAGAGATCGCGTCGAAAGTAGAGAAGCTGGGAAAAAAGAAACGACATGATCGTTCTAGTGATCGGTGAATTATACGTTTCAGCGGTCCAGGTAGCGGTAATTATCTTCATCCGAATAGCGAATATGGTAAGAGACGTTAGGGCTATGGGAGTCGATAGTTTGCTTTTACTTGATCGAATAGCATTTCTCGCTTGCGCGCTTGCATGCGTACCACTAACCAACGGACTTTGACGATCTCGCCGAGTTTCGCAACGAAGATGGAGAACACGAGGAGCGGGACGTGCGCGCGCGATTGTCAAGGGTTGCAAGAAGCAACGAGAACGTGTCCGATTGCATGCCACTTTTTGTACTCGATCGCTACGGTGCGCGATATTTAGCCGACTCCGCGATATCGTCGAGTGCCTGTATAAAGGGTTATCGAGGGCGCGGCGACGAGGGTTCGCCGGCATATCGAAAGCCAGTAACTAACTAAGAGAGTGGTTTTTGCCCGTTCTTTGGTGTTGCCCGTGTCGCGCGGTGCGTCCGACGCGCGTCGACCTCGTCGCGGCTGCTCGAAGCAGTCTTCAGGACGGAATCGAGCGGCAGCTGACGCCACCGACTCCACCACCCCGAAGGAACCCACCCCCGTCCATTGATCCGAGCACCGGCACCCTGCACCCTGTGCAAGTCTCGTCCGGCAAGTCCGCCAGCGCAACGACGTCGATCGCCACGTGCACGAACACGTCCACCGCAACGACCAGCCCGAGCCTCGGTTCATCCTCCAATGGGACACGCTGTTACGCCACTAGGGGCTGCTGCGTCGATTGTGCCGTCTGGAGTAATCACGGTACGATCTACACTCTCTCTCTCTCTCTCTCTCTCTCTCTTTCTCTTCCTTTCTCTCTATCTGTCTCTATCTCTCTTTCTATATCTATCTATCCATCTATCTATCTCTACGTCTGTCTCTGTTACTCTCTTTCTTTTCCGTCTGACGGGAAGAAAAAGTCGCCTCGCTTCCCATCGATCGATTCGATCGCGTTGTCAAACGATGCAAACTAGATTCGGTGATCCGAACGTAACAGAATCTCGAGTTCGATGGGATGAGAGTTGGTGGGAATAATAATAATGAAAAGCAAAAAAAAAAAAAAAGAAAAATAAAGGAAAAATACGGAGTCGTCCGAATATACGACAGCCATAGATCGCGAGGACGGGGATTCGTCGGCAACGAGCGAGTATAGCGAATCCGGCGGGTCAGGAGGTTCAGGAGTATCAGGAGTATCAGGAGTATCAGGAGTGTCAGGAGTATCAGGAGTGTCAGGAGTGTCAGGAGTATCGGAAGTGTCAGGTGGTTCAGGAGGTTCAGAAGTATCAGGAGTGTCGGGAGTATCCGGAGGATCCGGCGGTTCCGGAGGGTCTAGCGGTTGGAGCAACTCGGAAAAGATCGGAGGACGTCGCGGAGGGTCTCTGAGGCAGGAGCTGACGGTAGCGTCTCGGTGCCGTGTTCGGGGTCGACGCGATCCGTTGGTCGGCAAATCGGCACCGTCGAGCTTCCGAAAACGCGAGACCAGCGGCGGTGGCGGCGGCCAGTCGAGCAGCTCGACCACGTCCGCGAGTACCGGATTCGCGCGCAGCGTCGCCAACGGCCTCAAGCTCGCCCAGACCCAAGCGATCGCTGTCGCTGGCTTCCTCGCCGACGTCGACTCGCGGCACGACCGCGTCTACGCCTCCTGTCTGTCGCATCGGGCCTCGTACCACGGCAGAGGTGACTAATCCTCGAGTAATAAACACCATCCATGCCTATCGCCACCGCTCCCCCACCGACTATTTCCCCGCCTTCCACACTCATTCGCTGTCGCCTCTCCATCGCCTTCCAGCCGAATCGAGACCAAGCTCGAACTACGCTCGAGCTTTGTCCCCGCTCCACGCGAATGCGGTTTGCCATTTGCCATTCGCCATTCGCCATTCGCCATTCACCATTCGAATAAAAAAAGAAACAATAAACGCGACCATGTATAATTCATCATTTTCTTTCTCGCACGCACGCGCGTCTCGAATTCGCACCCCACAGATCGCACTATCCTTGCCACCCGATCATCGCACACCAATGACACACCAGCGATACACCAGCGATGCACCAGCGATACACCAATCGTCGACACTTAAATACGAAGAGAGACGTGGTCGGGGTAAAGCGTGTGTATCGCATGACGAAACTGTCGCTCGAAGCATGCGTTCTGCCAAATAGTTTGAACATAACTCTTTGCGGTGTGACTCGCTTGACGCAACTAACCATGCAACTGCTCGGTATGGCACGAATCGCTGTTGAGATCGTAGAGGCAGACAGTACAGCGACGAGCTTAATTCCTTGACGACTCTCCTCGTTCGTCAGTTTCCTGGGCCGGAGAGAGTAACGGAAGCATCGGCGCAGAGCGCCTGTCCCACAGCTTACCGGGCAGTCCTGCCGATCGGAAGCCCAACTTCGAGGTCATCGGGAGCGCGGAGAGCCTGGTTGGCCGGGTAAGCCTTATTATCTCTATTCGTCTCTTTACTCTTTCCACGCCTTCCGTTCGACGTACGCGTATCTGCGTGCGTGTACCTACGATTTATCGCTCCCTCTCCGTAGGTTCTCGTGGAACAAGGGTTAGGCAAGTACTGCGATCCAGAGTTCGTGAGATACACGTCGCGAGAAATGCAGGAAGCGTTGGATATGACACGCGAAGAGATGGATCGCGCGGCCCATCAGCTTCTCCTGCAAGAACGTCGCGGTCAACCGCTGTCCTATCAGCTGCAACAGGTGGCGGACCAACAGTGGATACCGGCCTATCAGCCAGGCCAACAGCCGACAGGCATCGGCTATCAACCGCTGCAGGAGCAGCAGCCATCCGGTCAGCGGCCATATCGATCGTACTATCACGGTGGCGGACAAGCGGCCGCGACCTCGGACCCATCCACGCAACAGCAACAACCACCGCCGTCTTAGCGACGCGACGACCGCCCTGTAGATCGTGTTCCTAGCTCGTTCACCTAGTCAAGCGAAAACAAGTTTCGTCCCAGGTATCACGTATCGTTTCGTCGATGAAACGACGACGAAGGTCGAATCCGATCGCCACGAGCAGGGTTACGGCTATAAGGTGGAGCGAAAAGAAACAGTGACCGACCTTATCGGTCGACTCCGTTCGTCGTCCACGCGACGCCGCGAATCTCTCCGATTCGCTTCGTGGTTCTCGATGCGAACGGGCATTCGACGTTTCTTCCGTTGCACGATTTCCGACGTGAAGCGTAACACACTAGTCAAGAGAGAGAGATAGAGAGAGATGCCACGGGTGGTTGTGAAAGAGAAAGAAAAGAGAAAAGGGAAAAATAGAAAAATAGAAAACGAGAAAAAAAAAAGCGTGACGAGAAGGCTTCCGACGCGGTCGAAAAAAGGATCGGCCGACGCAAGCAATAAAGCAACGAGAGCAACGACAGATGGCGCGTGTATCGGTGCTGGAGCGCCGAGAAAGCGGCGGGAAACGTTCGAAAGGTTGAAAACGAAACGGAGCCGTTAGAGGGCAAGGAACGTTTCTATCGCGAAGCCACGATTCCGACGGAATTGAACATTAGGAATATAGCGGAGATATCGATCGCGCGCGATCCTTTCGATTCGTGCGAGCGGCCGGCGCAATCGCACGTCACGTTTCAAGCCTTGTTCGTATGCGACGACGAACGCGGAAAAGATGAGAAACGAAGCGCGAAACGAAACGCGAACGATTAATCCTTATTGCTCTCGTCTTATCGTAAACACTTATTCCTTCGATTACCGTTGTTTAGGATATAATTGAACTCATTATTGCTCTTCGTACGATGGATTACTAGATGAGATAACAAGTGCCTAAGTATCTGTAACTTCTTTCGGACCAGAGAAGACTTTTATCAACTTAGACAAAGTACTATTACCGCGAATTACGAAGCAAGTTGCGAGTGTGTATGCTACGGTATTCTAACGATATATATGTGTGTGTGTATGCATATATATCGTTATGTATATTACACATACGCGTGCGCGCATGACAGGTGCAGGCGCGCGTGCGCGCGCGCACACACGACATACACACACATACACATATTGTTGTTATTATTGTCATTACTATTATTATTATTATTAATAATAGCATTATTATTATTATTATTATTATTATTATTATTATTATTATTATTATTAC
>NW_016915156.1:86104-109849 GCF_001483705.2 Eufriesea mexicana | reverse complement strand
CACCATCATCATCATCATCATCATTATTATTATTATTAATATTATTATTATTATTATTATTATACGTATATAATTGTACATATACGTTGCGGGTATAATAATTGCTGCACGAGGATGAATGGCCGATAAACGCGACCTCTGCGATATTTGTTTGTACGTCGGAGGGTGAATTGGTGTACGCGCATGATCCGTCAGGAGTAGAAACGTGGCACGATCCGGATAACAACCGAATTATCCCCCAGACACCACTAACGCCTGTAAATTTCTCCGACACTGCGCGACTCAATCGAAAGAGCGAGACTCGAGTTCCATTTTCATCCGATACGATCCGTCTCTCCCTCCATTTTGTATTCCTGTCCGTCGCTGACGCCAAGTTTCTCCTATCCAACCTTCTCGACCATGTCTCCTTGCTTTTCTCCTCTCTTTCGAGCTCGTCGCTCTTACAAATTATGACTCGACAAAGTTTCCACCCGCACGTGTTTATTCTTGCGGCGCGCGCGCGTGTTTGCGTGTGTTCGTGTGTACGAGCATGCGAGAGAGAAAGGCAGAGAGAGAGAGAGAGAGAGAGAGAGAGAAACAGAGAAACAGAGAGGGAGGGAGTGAGAAAGAGAGAGAGAGAGAGTGAGAGTGAAGAGAGAAAGAGAGGGAGAGAAAGGGGGAGAGAGAGAGAGAGAGAGAGAGAGCGAGGAGAGACAGCGGAGCAACAGGGACAGCTTGTGTGCGAGTATATGTGAACGAGAGAGGAACATAGGTGGCACCCATGCCCGGCCAACGAATCGCCCGGTCAAGAATGACAGCCGTTCCCTTCCACGCACAAAGTCGTGTAACGATGTCGCGCGATCTTCGACCTTTCATCCGATCGTCGCTTCGCCGACTACCCGAACATTTCGCGTGCTCGTTCCTCGCGAAAATAGGAGACCTGAAACCAGGGGCAGGCGCTTCGACGACGAGCATGAAGAGTATCGGATTCGATCGGAGGAAAGATTGCAAGTTGAACGTACGCAAAGTTGAAAGTATGCAAAGAAGACAAAAAGAAAAAGAAAAGAATAAAAAAAAAAAAAAAAATGGAAAACATCCAATAGACACGTGGTTCTGCGGATATTCCAACGACTAATCGAGCTATTTTGCGCGCCGTAAACCTTACCGAGGGATTTCGAGTGAACATCTCGAAGCGAGTGTGCGTGCGCAGCTTCTTCACGCAGAGACCATGGCGTAACGAAAAAGTGTTCACCGACACGCCACTGTCGAACCGAGAACGTGCTATCCGATTAGACGGCGCGAAAATTTGAATCGGAAACGATGGACGCGCGGCGCATCGTGCGAGGCGACGTCGCGAATTTTCCTCGAAAACAGAGCGCGATCAGAATTCACCGTTCTTTCTCTCAAAGCATTCTCGAGAAGGATATCGTGACCGAGAACGAGAAAACTTTGAGGAAACCCGAAACAATCGATACCGTTCAATCTCTCGTGTACCTTGAAATGACTTCGACAATAATTTTCATCGATGATATTTCTCAGAACCACGTTCTCTGGACTCCTCCCGATAGCATATCGATTCTAAACGTTCTACCTTCGACTCGTCGCTAAACGCGTTACCCATTTTTCGCACTTTTACGTTCTCCGTGCTGCGTTTCTTTTCCACTCGTGTTTTAAAACTCTCTGTTTCCTTTCTTTTCTTTTCTCGTAATCTCGATTTCTTCGTTCAGTTACGTTTCAAGTATATTTTCATTCAACTTCAAAATCTAAGACCGATCTTTTTAGGTATATGTATAGTAAATGGTATACATGTATGCATTCGTGTAAGACATAAGAATACGTTCGTAGAGCCGCGGCGAACGCGAGCCATTCGTCAACAAGGGAACCAAAGAAAACTAAAACGCTATTTAAAATGAAACAAACCAACCGACGGACACGTCTTTGGACATTTTCTTAGAAGTACTAAAACATAGGTACGTGGTGTGTGTGAGGAGCCGAGACAGTCGGTGTAATAATACGCGCGGCTTTATCGATGCGACAATTTAAAATGAGATAATAAAAGAAGGAAAAAATGTGGAGTAGACAGGCGAGAAAAGATGTTCGTAGAAAGCGAAACCGATATCTCTGCCACGATAAGTCGCGCGCGATATTACCAATCGTCCTGAGGATGCTATTCGCGTTATATATAGTCGAACCTTTCGTATTCGTTTTTTCCAGCGTCTTTTTAACAATAATTATGTATTTGTCTATAGCGATCTTTTTATACTGTTGTAAAGTGGCGTTTACACCGATCCGTAGAATATACGCGTAGAAGAAAAAATTCTTACCTTTAAATCGTAATGTCGGATTAAGAGCGATGCACGATATATCGTTATCGCTTAAGTGTTTAATAGACGCGTTTAGGGAGACCAACGTTTTCTATGTTACGAGACTGACGATCATCGAAACGTACGGCGTATATGTATACACTGAACGAGAGGCAAGCGATTTGAAACTCGCGGGAAATCGGTCCTTTTAATGCCTCCTTCTTCGGTCTCGCTAGCCTTTGCGGTCCAGTCAACCATCCAACGTATTCGTTCATCGTGCCACTACTCTAAACACTTTACACACCATGCACAGTCGGTATTGACGATCTTTTACGATCGAAACGGTCAGCCATTGGTCGAAACATTCGATGCGCAAGATTCGCGTTCCTAACGGCAGACGTGCGCATACGTTCGCGTGCCACCTAGCGTCCCGATCACAGGTTAAACGTATTTACGATCACCTTACTATCGAGAAATGCCGTTTCCCGTGAATCCTGTATCAAACGGTTGTAACAAAGTTATACGGTGATTCTATTCTGTTAGGCGTAGACCGTTAGTACATACGAAACGACAAATTCTCGAAACTAGATCGAGAAGACGCGATAAACCTTCCGATCGAGCTTTCGATATTTCGAATCTTGCACTTCGATGCGTTTACCCATGCTGCCGGACTCGTGGCACAGCTTTGGCACTCACACACGCTACTCGCACCGTTTATTTTTATTAAGACGTTCTTATATCGACACGGTAATAAACGATGCTCCCATAAATGCCATCATCGTTTCTTAGGAGACATACTCGACCCACTTTGTCAAAGACACTTCGACCATTGATGTTTGGTAGCGAAGAGTAACGTCATTCCTCTTCAGCCTTATTTGTCTTTCTTTCTACACCCGTTATCGAAATATCAACTTTTAAACTGTATTTGTCATCTTCGAAGCTTAACATTTTTTAACCTGAATTTTAATCGGTTAAGTGGCAATCTTCGTCTTATTGGTTACTTCGGAAAAGAGATTAGGTGTATTTTGATTGCGCTGAACATCATCGAGGCTTCCACAATTCTTAGATCCGATTCCCAAACTGTTTATGTACTTTCGTTTACTTTCCTTCTTTATTGGCAATTATTATTCGATACGTTAGAAACAGCGATTTTCAGAAGCAGTCATTCTGAACTCTGTAAGTCAAGTGGCGAATCAACTATCGTTAATCGGTTATACGAATAATACAGTTACGTTACGATATCCAATTAATACGCACAATACGATTAATCGATTAAATGTGGTTTAACAATTGATAAAATGATAAAGTTCATATTGTCGAAAATAAAGTAAAAATTAACGTGATATATAATGTAATTTTATCCGAGTATTCTTAAGTTTGACTACCTTTAACTCGATTGCTCATCTTCGTTGCTTCTCTCCACAAGCATATTACCCGTAACGGTATTATTTGTATGTTCCGATGTTAAAACTGATCGAATCGTAACTTTCACATTTTTCGAAGATCTGTTCGCAAATGTCTAAATCGAGGAAACGTGCTCCCATGCCAGACCTGGTGATTTATGTATCTCGTTAAAAAAAAAAAAAAAGAAAAAAGAAAAAAAAAGAAAAAAAGAAAAAAAAGAACGGGTACTACTTGCGTATTTGCGACTCTTGTTAGTCCATTAGGAATTTTACAGAGTTAAGATCCACAACCTTAAGGTGCACAACCAACAGACATGCTCACGATATACTGCCGTTTTTCTTTTTCCATTTTTGCTCCTTTACTGCTTCCTACTTGTCAAGGAGGATTATTCTTTCCATCTGTTTCCGTACGTAACCTCTGTTCTAAATGATTTGTAGCGCACGATGAACAAACATATTACCCAAATAATGATTCCAGAATGGCAATATCTGACGCGTTATAACCCTTACGTTCGAATGACTTTCTATTCCTTCGTCGAAACGAAAATCAGACACAATTGCGGAACTTGATTTGAAACATCACTGATTTCTATCGCACGCTACAAAACTGGTTCGTAGAGAGGAAATGATAAAAGAAAATGAAACGCGTGGTGCAACTTTAAACGCAAACCCAAGTTTCTTTCTGCACCAGAGTAACACTTATAGAGAAAGAAATGCGACATTTGCATTCGCGAAAAGCCAAACAACTGAACATATTTGTCATACGAATGAGTGAAACAAACGGACAAGTGTCTCCGTCGATCGAAGATATCGGTCACTCTGTATTTACATTTTTTTCAAACAAAGTGTCGGAAGGCACCTAACCAAAGAAGTTAAGCATCCGAAACTCACTTAGCCACTAGGCTTACGCTTTACAGTAATCATATTCTTTTTTTTTCTCTGTTTTTCAAACACGCGGAAGATTTACCTATAATGAATCTGTGTTCCATACTTCGCTTTGTTTACTCGGAACAAGTCGACCTTTCGTCCGATATGATTTCAAAACCAATTAAACGAGATTCTAAACCAGTTTTGGGTAAAGCGAAATATCGAGCGCAGAGACATTCGAATGCTAAATACGTGCATGTGGTTCCGATATTGTGCACACGAGACTGGCGAGAACGACGAAGGAACTGCATGGACAGTATTCGCTGCATAGAAAGGAACTAACACAAAAAATTGTTGTTGTTAATGTTGTCAAAAATGTGTCAAATTAAAAATATAAGAATTTCAAACATCTCATGGTCTGGTTCTATGTTCGAGTGGACATCGAGAAAACACGCGTTTTCGAAATATCGTTCGTCTTTATTTATAAAGTATGTACGCTTCGATCTAAACGGCAATTGCTATTTAGTATCGTATTTTACATTACTTACAAGACATTTTGATCGCTCGATTGCAAAAGGGTTGTTATATGAAAAAAGATTAATTTTCGGAAGCGTCAATTCGAACCTTGGGACCACGATTTTCCATGCAGTTAACGATTGTGATAAATGTACAGTCACTAGGTGCAGCAATTGCTTTCTTGCGTATAAATAGCAGAAAATTCCTAGAACTGTAGCAAACTGTGCATGTACAAACTAAAGCAAGGCACAAGTATATACAATAGCCGACATTCGGTAAAAGCTAAAATTCATCCGTTTTTCAAACTCAATTATGAATTTGTTTGTACCCGAATTTAATAAGTTAAAAAGAATTTTCATATTAAGGACAGACTAATATTATTTCATCACTTGTGCCGCCTTTTTTGCTTTGACGAGTTCGACCAGCTCCTGCAAACGATTGCATACGTAAAAAATTATGAAATATAGAAAATATAGATGCATTTGCAAATGTTACTTGTTCAAAACGTACCTTATACCTCCTCATGCATTCTTTTTTCGTCCTAGTTGGAATGCATGCCGCTATCTGATCCCATCTATCAGGCACGCTTGTAGAATAAGTCTTTAAGGCTTGTTCCAAAAGTTTCTGTTCTGCCGGAGTCCAAGGTTGCGACTCTTTCTTACAATCTTTTTGTTCGGAGTTAACGCCGTTTGAAATAGGATGATCGAGACGTTCCGTGACCGCTGGCATTCGATCCTCGACAGATTCCTTGGCTTTCTTCTCGGCGACAAAATTATCATAAGCTTTCTTGTTCGCTTGCTCCTTTAGACTAGATTTACTGAAATCTGTCGACTGTAAATCTTTAGCTTTTGCAAGAACTTCCTTCGCGTCACGCATAACGCCAGTAGAAGAGGTGCTATGCTGATTGATAAAATTTGCAACAACTTCCCAGCGTTGATTTGTTCCCGCCGGGAATAAATTTACCGCCTTTATCAAAAGTTGTAGATCAGTTTCACTCCACGGTGCTGTATGAGATTTTACTTGCTTTTCCGGTGTATTTCGCATATCGTTACATGTTATACCAGCTCTACGTTCAGCTTCTATTTTCTTTTCTGTTTCTTTTATGATATCGAGAAACGCGACTCTACCCTTGGCCTGTAATTTTTTCATCGTCTCCTCTAACTGAACCAATTTAAAAAGTTCGCAAATTTTTTCAAGACTTTCCATGTGCCTAATATTCTCCTCCGAATTTTGAGCAAAGTAATTATTAGCTTTACAAAAATCTCTCAATGCTTTTCTTTCTTTACGGAGCGCCTTCTTTTGTGCATCTCTCTCTTGCTTAAGCGCATCCAATTTTGCTTTTTCTTCGATCTCCCGCTTTTCCCTTTCCAATCTTTTCTTTTCTGCTGCATTTCTCGCTATTCGCTCCTCCTCTTGTTGTTTCGCCTTTGCTGCTTCTTGTTTCGCCTTTTTTGCTGCTGTCTTTTTATCTTTATCTTCTTGCTGAAATTTCTTTATTCTGGGATCTGTATTATACGCCATATCGACCAAAGTACGTATACGTGCCATTTCTTCCTTCTTTCGTTTTGCCCGTGTTGCTTTGTTCTTTTTCTCGATCCACTTACGCATATCGCGACTGAGAAGGTTATTATATATAGATGATTATAAATATTAGAGATAATAAAAAATATCAAAAAAATATAATTAAGATACACTTACTCTTGACCACTTTCTTTGTCTTCCTCATCCAAATAGGAATATTCGCGCCACGAATCAAAGTGATACCAAAACGAATAAAACTTCTCTACTTTATTCCTAGGTGTATCTAACCCACCTAAGCGCGGTACTGGCTTTTTCGTAGACCATCTAGCATTCTCTTTAAACGCTTGACCCATTACCGCATAAAAGTTATTTTTGCAATCTTTTTCATCTGGTAAATCATCGCTAAAGTACGGATCCACGCTGTCGTAACTTCGACGTTTTGTGGGGTTCCCCAAAATTTCCCAGGCCCGTGTAATGCAGGTGAAATAATCGTCGTCTGGCCGGATTTCCTCGCCTATAGCCTTGCGTTTATCGGGATGATGTTTAAGAATTTTCTGCTTATCTGTAATTCACGCATCAAATACTCCTCAACCGCGTTAATCATTGTGTCATGCAATACATTGAACGATATAACACCTACATTCCTTTACAGAGTATACTTTGAACTTTCTTTACGTACAAGCCCTTTTTATAATCTCCTCGGTTGCTTTGTGCCTAAGTTTTTTCAATCCTAACACGGCATAATGATCTTGATCTTTCCACTCCTTTGGGTCCAATGACCTGAGATACTCCAAGTCATCTTCAAATTGATACTGTGAAAAGTCTTCTTCATCGGATGATTCTGATACCCTTGTAGGCATAAAACTGCGATGAAACTGAGCTGCCCATGCTTGGGCTGTCGAATACAACACTAAGGGACCTGCTGTGCATGTTTCCATCGTGGATGAGCCTGTAAATTACACTTTATTATTGTTAAATTCACTTTTTCTCATGTTCAACTTGAATTTAAAGGCTAAAAAGAACGTTCCGCTCTAAAAAGAACACCTATATGCAGAAATAAATCATATCTTTCGACCACATGGCATATATGTAAAAACAGTAGAAGATTCGTAATTTAAGGTCACCTTTGAAATTTTCGAATACTACCATAGTTATGATTAAAATATTTCTTACCCTATATAACCTATAGAACTCACTAGCTTATGCAGTATAAAAATATTAAAAAGAATTATTTTTAAATTCTGAAGAGTCCTTATGCTCGATAAAAAGGTTGTGCCTCTGAGAAATCTAACCTCACATGACCGGTGTCAAAAGCTAAACGTTAGTAAGAATATAAAGACTTACCAGATACTGTATTTAAATTACTTGAATTGTTATCATTTATATCATTTGTCATTATTAATTGTTAAAAAGATGTTATCTTTTCTAATGAAATTACTAGAGAAATCACAATGAAAACATAAGCGAACGACACTATCGTTTTACGGACATCTCAATAGGAAACCAGCATGTTACTTCGAGCTCCACGGGTACATTAGAATAAATAACGACTACACAAACTATAAACATTGATCACATATAAACATTTTTTTCGTCATACAGCTCTACTATTTATTATACTATTTATTTCTAACATAATTGTACGTTTAAAAATTATTACATAATTTATGGTTATTAAATTATATACACCTTGTAAATTCATATATAATATCTTGTTTTATATAATAACTGCGATAACAACAACAATCTTACAATCCATAGTATATGTATTAATGAAAGTAAAATATTGATAAAATAATTAAATCACGTATCAATAGTTTATTTATTTTAAATATGTTTGTGAAAATATCATACATATTGTATGAAGAAATTGTCATGTAAATATTCAAAAATACAAATATTTTAATAGTATTTGTTGGGATCGTACTTTGGACGGAAATAACATTTTTTTTGGGATAAGCAATTGTTTCTTTTGGGAAGACTAGGGGAGTATTTGCAATTTTTTTTTCTCATTTTATAACAATTGGCACAAACGCTGCACTTTTTCTTTGCCCTTTAAAACATACATATACATAAACCTTAATAACATTCTTTGTTGAAACGATAACAAAACGTTAAAAATTCAACAGAAATTTATACACTTCAAAAAGTAACGTCATTGAGGAATACATGCAAATTATTTAGTTCTAATTGTTAGTTGAAAATAAATTAAAGCCTGTGTACTACAAAGTAGTTGCAGTTAAACGTGTACGAAACGATTGGTATACATTGAACGTAGCTCTATGCAACTATCACTAATTCTTTCAAAGAATACAATTAATCTTAACATTATCAGAAAATATCAGGACGGGAAAGCGATTAATTATCTATTGGTGTCCAGGCGAAGACAAACGTCTCTGTGATTGGTATGGGTTTTGCAATAAGCGCGGCGAGCATTCAATTACTCGCAGTAATAGTGCATCTATATAATCTTCCAAGTCAGTTAAACGTTTCTTCTTTTCTGTTACTTCCGCTTGTAGTTGTAGCGTTAATTCGATTAGATCCTGTACCAACAAAATTTTAATATCATATATTATTCTAAGTTTTTTAAAGTCTTTAATTCATCGTGTTATGAATAATAACAATAGTAAAGCAACGTAATTACTTCTCTCGATTTTCCTTCGAATTGTGTGAGAACCTCATGTGGCAGGTGGCTTTTCATTGTCGCTGTTGGTTTAATTGCATCTTCACCTCCGATGATAATTCTTTCCGAAGATAAATTATTATCGTCATTAAATTCTTTAAATTTATTCTCCTTCTCCTTTTTCTTGTCCTTTTTCAATTGCTTTTCATCTCTGGGATTCCAGCAATTGTATTTGTCTTCTTTCTTTTCTTTAAATTTCTCTTCTTTTACATTTTTTTCCTTATTCGATACAAATTTGTCTTCAAGTTTGTTCTTTATTTGCAAAACTTCACGCGGGGCAGGTGTTATGATCTCTGAAGTTTCTTGACGCTTCAAAGTCGAAGAAGGCGAATTTACAGGTGATATTTCGCGATGTTCGTCCTTTGGTTCGTCTATTACAATTTTCGGACTTTGTTTACTTTCCCATCTAAATATATCAAAATATATTAACACAGTTCTTTTTGTCTTAACATGATCATTCAACGAGAGAGAATTTTATTTACCTTTTAACATTATTATTAACTTGTTTACCATAAAGCTTCAAACCCCACTCGTCGTCTTTGATATTGTCTACTTTGGATAAGGAAGTGGAGGAAGCACTCATGGAAAATCGTGGTGGTTTGTTAGGTGCGGCGTTCATTGGCGCCGGTGGAAGATGTGCCTCGAAATTATTGCCCGAAGATACACTCGAAGCTACTGAACCTACACTATTACTGTTACCACCGACTACTGGAGCATTTAAAGATGATGCCGAACTTTTATGAGATAAATCATCAAACTGAAATTTATAATTGATTCGAATTATTGTACGAAGTATAATAATAACTATTTAAAGTGGCAACAAATTAATAAATTCTAATTTACCGTAAATTCATCCTCGTCCTCGCTAATAACACCAGGATCGGCCTCTCCAGGTTCCTGTCTCGTAGTTCTAAATTTACGCTCCTCCCTTTCATCCAGATCGTCTCCTTTGTCCAAATTATGCTTGCTCTTTCCTTTCACGCGATTGCCGATCGATTTGGCTAATTTTTTCAAACCTTTCCGTTTCTCAAAGCTACCTATACTGAGTAAACTTCCGCCGATCGAATGAGCGGCTGTGGATAACTGACCAAGGGAACTTTTGTGACGTTCTTTGTGACTCAAATCGGTTAGACTACCAGCTTTTACAATGAAACCTATTTTTACTTCGAGTTCACCTCTCTCTTTCGTATTTTCCTTGCCTGGTTTACTTCCAAGTGCGTACCTAGGCATAATTACAAATTACCCAAATGGTTTTTCTAATGTTTTACCTTATTCGCAAATCACGATGTGAATATACAATGTGATCTGAATTATCGTGGAAAGTAGAAATTGAAGAACCTACCATCTATTCCTTGGTCTCTCGTAAACATCGAAGCTAGATAGGGGTATGCTGACAGTACCGAGGAATTCGTCGACTCCCAAGAAATTACGATGAAGGGCCGTAAGGACAATTTCCGCTGTGTTTCCTTGTTCCGGTATAAGTAATTCGCATTCCTCGTGCCATTCCACGTCCTTCGATGCTTTCTCCTTCACAGACGTTTGGTATTTTTCTTTCCCGAGCGCAATCGTCACGAAGCAGTCGTTGGTTTCTGCGTTATTAGGTTGAAGCGTTTAACGTGGGTGGAAATGGTTAACCGCAAGGTTAGGATTAACAAGCTACATAACGAATATTAAAATCTTGCAAGAGGCGGCTTCCATTGTCTACTTATTGGCCCCATAAATTATCTTCGCGTGATTCTTTCATCTTTCATCCTGCCCAGACAGTGCTAATCGTTAGCTCATCACAACTTATAACGTTGCCATTGTAAAATAAACAGCCAAAATGGCGAATTTTTATTCGTAAAATTATCAACGTTTTATCCAACATGTAATAATCATTTCGTTAAAATATTCAAGACTCGCCGTTTCCTCGACTTTGTCGTTATACGCGTTTGCACGTTTTGCGAAATTCAATTTGAATGCAGAACGAATTACGCAATATCAGCAAAAACGATTCACCATTGTTTTGAAATTAGACGCGGTTCAATGAAAAAAGAGATACTGACATCGATGTATTGCATTACGTTGACCTACAAAATCCGACGCGTATGATGTAAAAATGACTAGGACGATTATAATTGCCAGGGCGTTTGTTATATCACGTAAAATTTACGTTCTCGTGAAAATTAGGCTAATAACGATACTTACTGTGTTTTCCTTTGGTTAATAAGCTTTTCGCCCTCTGAACTGCAAAGAAGAAAAAATTGTATTAAACACTAGAAGAAAAAAAAGAAATTTTTATGAATTATTTTTTAATGACGCGAGTTCTCGGTACGACCGATATCTTGAAATGTGGCAAGTGTTTCGATATGTGTACCGTTTTAAATGTCGAAGCTGACAGTTTTTCCGCCCATCGAAATCTGCGTAAATTCAAATACGTGATAAAGAGGAATAGGCGTAGCCATAGGCGTAACTTCATCGCAAACGATAAAACGTTATTCGATATGATCCGTCCGTAAAGCTAGGTCGCTGTTAGAATTTGTGGGATAATATTTTCTAAAAGCATATCATGGCTCCTGAGCATATCCGCTTCTCTCTGTCGCGATAAAACTGCGAATGCATTGCTTCCTGGCTATTTCTTTGCATTCCTACAGCAAAACTTTGCTTCCACCACGTTATTACTTCGCTATTTTTGACCAACTCCCGCAATATTTCCTAACCTACCGTAGCGCCAACGCATGAAATTTTCTTTCGCCGCTATCGCACCGTATATTTCAAACAGCATAAAGTTCTTTGGCACTGCATTGTACCATGAAATACCAATATTCAAACTGAACATTTGATTGAGAGCACCTGCGAACAATATTTGTTCCTGCATTGCATCTTATATTTCTTATAATAAACGAAATGTAGTTGATGACCGCGATTCTTTATGGGATCACATAAAATCTACGGTGTTCCTCGATTTCTCGTTGAACAAAGCCAATTGGATGGGAAAATCAACTCTCTCGCTGCATACTTCCACGACTCTATTAGACGAAGCGAAATGTTCACCGCAGCTGCAGCCAAATACCGTTTACTCGGAAAGGAACATTCTTAACGGTTCGAGATCACAGTTAATTAAGTTAGAATACTGTTTCTCTTACCAGCAAACAAAAATCTGCATCAATTTACACGTGACACGATGTAAATCCTTAAATTCAGTATAATGGGAACAAAAGATAGCACTGCATACAATTTCATACATGATATCAAATTTTCTTTCATTGCTTTATTTATAGGTGCAATAGGGTGAAAAGTATAGTTTAAAATTTATCTTATATTAGGCGAAAAAATATCGCCTAGTTTAAAACCAAAGGGCACTGAAAAATATACCTACGATACTGGGCAGAGGACTCGAGCATAGGAATAAGAAGGGGAATCATCAGCTGCTCCTACATATGCTTTCACACTCTACCTATTTTACATCAAAAGGAAAGTATTAGAAGCTTGTCAAATCGCATGTAGATGCTTTGAAAATCAGCATTAACAGGAAATCTAATCCAATTGAATGTTCAAACAAAAAACATGTTAAAAACTGCAGTGTTAGCTAATCAAATGTCCTTGATTATTTTTTTGTATCGATATATATTTGTTGTACAAATTTTAACAAACGAATTAAACAAACCAATTTTCAGTCAGTACTCGATTCATTCAAGTATCAGGATCGCGGACGACCGCGCGCGGTTTAAATACATCGTCCTTACTTTGGCATGATTCAAAAACGTCGCAAAATGTGTTTCGTGATTTTAATACTAGACGTCCATCTAGTATGAAAATATTTACATCTACCGAGGAACTAGAATGCACGAGTTTATGCTATTCGCGCACGTAAGCAATGGAAATATGCATGTGTATACGTAAGATTGCTATCTTTTCGACTAAAGTAGCGTTCGTGTTTTTAAGGTATTCGAGTTTTCACCGTTTCTTCCCAATCTGTCTATCGCGTTACGCGACGCTGCACTTGAATGCGATGAAAATTTTCTTCGACATTCGCTTTTTCCATGCTTTACAGTGGTAAACGTTAGCCAAGAGGAATTAACGTGTCGCAAGTTGATCTACATTAACCATTTAAAAATACCGTGACAATCGAGGTCGCTTAAGTAAGACACGTCCTCTACAATATAAAAGTATACTGCTAGAACACAGGGTGGAAGATCTATTTTCTCGGTAAAAATATTTCTGGCAATGTGTAACGAGATTGCAAGGTTTCGATCGCCTACATTCAATGAAGGATACGTAACCTAGCTTACGTGTAAGCGGTAATTGGTTTACAGTACATCTGTTTCGGTGCGAACCACCTGCCGCATAAATCACATTCCTATCCGTTATGTTAAGGAACTTTCAAGTTCCTATACACTTACCTGTCACTTGAACGTGCGTCGGACTCCACATTTTGTTCGATTCGGTTACAACGTACGGTTACAAATATTCATCTGTTGTTCCTTCTACGTCGGACCGATCTACGTAACTATCACTATTTTAATGCCGGCTACTGGCATTACGCGTCTTGATTTTCACAACTCTATATGTTACGGAAACGATCCACGCCAACAACAAACTACCCGCGGCGCAATGTATCAACGACAACTATACTTGACTAGTGTTCGAACAACCGCTACGTCCGCTTTGCGCATCGCGCACCATTACGGTAACTACTGCGCATCTAGTTTCGCGCATCCACCACGCTCACGCTTCAGGATCGTACGATACGTTTCGATCGCCTTACGCCATCTATTTTGTCATTAATTACATTTGAAAACAAATGGTACATTAATTTCTTTGAAAAGTTACGTTGAGTATTATTCGCAAAAAAAAAAAAGAAAAGAAATAATATAATTCAAAATTGACATATATTTTAAATACTACCTTCTGCCAAACTCGAATAATTTCAACGATAAGATAAGAATAGGTAATTCCTCTAGATTTATTTAGTTTAGATAGAAATTATTTTGCCTGAGACTGAAATAAAACATAACACGTATGTTTTAGTAGAAGTATGAAATTGCAGTACAGAGGCGTAGTACGATGTGCTCATGCATTGTATGTGCAATCTTCACGATTCGTCATCGATAAAATACGAAGATACACAAACAGAAATTAGACGACTGAATATGCAAACATTTTACGTACAATCCCGTAACCAATGTGCAAGTAAACAACACCTATTTTTTTTTAGTTAACTTTTTGTAAGTTTTATGCATTTGTCCTATTTACATTTCTTAAATTCAAGATTTTAGATGGTTCGTATATTGATAAATAATAACAAAACAATTTTACATTCAAGCGATTTTTTTTCTTTTGCATACACGAAGAGGAAAAATACAAAATTTTTAATAATACAAAAAAAATATTTGTTATTGGCGTAGTAAATTTACTTGTTAAATATTCGGAGAACTCTCAGTCGTGTATGATATCGCTTTACACCCATTTTATCACAGATTCGTCATCGTTGTGTTATCGTATGATTTACCTCCTTTTATCATATTCAGCGTATCATTGTTTGTTATATTGATATTATGCCGATTGTTCGATTACATCATATTCACATATCGTAGATTCTGTACTCGTAGTGTCAACTTAGCAAATAATTTATCTGATTTTGTGCACCTGTAATTTCATTTAAATAAACATAAATTCCAATTTATATAAAACACGTGTATACCTTAGTTTGAAAAATTCTATTCTATACATATATATTTCGAAAGTTTTCAAACACATGGCGTCGTAAATTTCAATTTGTCAAAAATTGAAGTTAAAATTTAAAAATGCGATTCATTATCACTTTTTCGACAAGAACAATCGCGTAAATGATTGAAAACCTATAGCTTATGCGCATTAAGGCATTGTGTTATTTTCCACTATACATATGTATATATATATAGATACGTATTAAATGCAACGTAAATTTATGATCATAAACGTACGTATAAGCGTTCAAGTTTTCGGAATTATAAGGCGAAAAACGTCATTTTTCAAAGAACAATACATCAAACTTCGAGAATTTTTCCACTTAAAGAAACAAATATCGAGTATACAATAACGTAATATTTCACGTATTCTATTGTTCTTTGTATGTTTATTAAATTTTAGAACGTACGAGTTGAAGTTTGATGGATAATAAAAGTCACACAACAATTAGGTCGCATATAAACTACGACACAAGGAAAATCTTCGACAAATATTCCAAATTATAAACACCTTCTTTCTTTGCGAGTAAATTTTAATAATTTAAACTATTTTCCTTTACCACATGGACGGTATATTTTTATGGCGAGAAGATAATTTCCTTGTTCAATTTATCTTATATGCTAATGCAATCCCTGTTCATTAAATACGCGTTTGCAACAAATGTTTAGACTCCTCTTTCATAAAGCGATAAACAAAATAATTACGCTGAATATCATAATATTCAAAGAAAAGCGTGAATTGGAGTAATACGACCGAAAATTATAATTTACAAAATAGCATGACAACGTAAAAATAGAAAAATTATAATCAATTTTGTTAATAGATTTAACTTAATTTTGCTGGTCTACCGATAGATGGTGCTATATTTGCGTCGCGTGAGTAACAACAGCACCGAGCTACCCCACTATATCAGCGTAATCGGTGTGCCGCCTTCACCTTCGTTCTAGTTCCCCTTCTCTTAAGATTTTCAATCCTTCTCTTCCTCTTTCTCGCTTACTTTCGTGTCTTTAGTTCCTAACCAAAGCGAACGACAGTGCCTCGTACGATTTCGGTCTTGGTATTATAAAAGATCGTGCGATTCTCGATCGGTTATCCTTAAATCCGTGATATTTTCAAATATTCCAATTGTTATACGTTTCGCGGCGATTGGCCACGTGATCGCACGTACGCGTGAACCAACCTTAAAGTTTCGAATCCCCCACACTAGTGCTCACCGATTCACTTTGACTCACGACGGTGCATACCGCCAGTCGGTTCGAATAATCGCCTCGTGGCAGGTGAAGACGAAAATCGGCGAGGCCGAACCTGCCTGCTAACCAGTCACCTAGTCAATCAGCCGCCGTATGAGATACGGACAAACCGTGAGACCGCGCCTCGATCGTCGATCTACCGGAGAAAATTTTGTTACCGATTGCGGTGCGACACGGTGTGCAAACTTTCTCGTAGCCATCCGTGTAGCGCGTTACTTTTCTTCGTTTTCTTTCGTCGCCTAGTCGTTGGTTAGTCTCGATTCGTTTCGGTCGCTTTCCGTTTCATTCTGTGCGCTACACTATTACGAGGGTGAGACATGTCTTCCTTAAAGGGTGATAAGATTCCGTGTGCACGACTTTGCCATATCGTCAAGTGGGACGATTTTGACGGCTATGGGTTCAACCTACACGCGGAAAAAGGAAAAAATGGCCAATTTATCGGTAAGGTGGATGATGGTTCTCCTAGTCAGGCCGCTGGTTTACGGCAAGGTGATCGAATCATCGAGGTTAATGAGATCAACATCGCGAACGAGACCCATAAACAGGTTGTTGAACGCATAAAGGCCTTCCCCAATAAAACGAAGCTTCTAGTGGTCGATCAAGAGGCCGACGAATATTTCAGGGCCAACAACATCGTTATCAAGGGCACCATGGCGAACGTCAAGGTGATCCAGACCCCAGAGAAGAATCCGAATAGAGCAAGAGTAGTGGAGCAAGAAGAGCTGAACGGCAGCAATGCCTCCACGGATGAGGTACGTACCGTTTATTCCTCGGTTTCTCCGTTAACGAATTAAAGTTTCCGAAGTTACCTGTTGCCCGACGCACGAAAACCATAACGAAGGCGAGAGAGTCGATCCACCTGTTGCTTCGGTATATCGGTCATTCGACTATTCCGTTCCGACTCCTCGCATAGAATCACACCTTTAACACAGGTAGGCGATCGATATCTCTGCGTTTCTTGTTCGAAATCTCTTTTCCTCCGATACTTAAGTTTCAACGTAATCTTTCGAAATTTTAAAATTTACACGCCATTTTTTTCTCGCCGTTATCAAACGCTGATCGATATATAATTGAACAATTTAATTAAGAACTGACGTATTGTTCCGAGATAATATCTTCGGACGTGAGTCATTCAAACGCATCGATTTACTCGGAATAATAAATCACGGTTTCCTGCAATGGCTTTTCCGTTTCTCGATAATATTCTCGCGAATATTTTACTCGGTACCAAGGTGAATTTTCATTTTATAAATAATCATGCCGCGATATTTGCACCGCGATTCGCTTTATCAACACAACGCGGTATTATCGTTTCTCGAAATAAAAGACGCGACGATCGGTTTTTACGTATTCAGAGATAAGCCCGTAAATATTTCAGCAGGCTGCGCTCTCGAACATCTGTGTTTACCGCAGTTGGCTAGTAGAAACGAGGAAAAAAGTTAGCGCGCCATACGTGGAACGCCGTCTTGCCGCGCCGTATGCGAACGCTGGAACAAACAAGTAGAAATGACAGGGAATTGTGGTTTTTTGTTCTACACTTCGAAAATAAAAGCCAACGAATCGCGCGATGCTGTCCCAACGTATCTACATATATTTACCGCTAACGCGAAAAACTGTTCGTTAATTCCGAGAAAGCTCGGTCACTGAGTCACCTGTGTTTCTTCGATAACCCGAGCGAATCTCGAGTCATCCGACGTCGCGAGAATTATTATCGTTTTTGCCAAAAATAATGTTCGGACTAAACAGATGTCGAGATAGCTAGACAGCCGTAACACGCGAACGCATGCATCAGTGTTTGCGAGCTTCTGCGTATCGCCTTGTATCGCGCGTTCCACCTTTTAGAATCGTAATAAAATCGTAGATACTCGTAGCACTCGCTTGTTTAAAAATGACGAAGACCTCGCGATATGGACGTTCGCTGTCTCCTTTCCGGCGGGACGCCATCGTACGATAACGCGTTCAGCGCGTTGATACCATTATCGCAGCCTCCGCGGATGTTCATCCTCGCGTGCCTTCTGCCTTTTACCTTCTGCTTTCGATCGTTCGTTCTACGCAACGAGAACTTTCCTTCTTCTTTCAGGCGACGTCGTCTCGAATTCTTCCCTTTCCCCGGTTCGCTAGACCGTTTTTAACCTTGGGAAAAATTAAGCGAACGATTCTCGATCGATATTACTCCGCCGATATTTTACCGCGTCGAGTGGTAAACGAGTGGATCGAAATTTAATACTCGTTCGAACGTTTCGTTATTTACTTCTCCATGTCACGCTCGACGAGAGTCTCGGCTTTGGTACGAAGCAAAATCAAATAGTTGGGAATTTTTTCTCAAGGTCTCGCAATCGTATACCATATCGTTTCCTCGTTAGTAATTCTTTGTTTCTTCCACCCTCCCCTCCCCTCCCCTACCCTATCTCTCTGCACGCGTCTTTGTCTCTGTCTTATCCTGTATTTTCCAGGAACGGACTTGGTAGAAAAACCAATTTTCCTCTTTCGGTATTAATTTCCTTGTTTCCGTGCGATTCATTGGTCGCAGGTAAACGTTCACGAGCAGCACCGAATGACTCATTCGTTTTGTTCAGTGAGCGATAAGGCACGTAGGAAAGCGTATCAGGAGATTCGTTTCTTGCTCGTTCTAGGTACAACGCGTAGGCTGGATTTTCTGGAAGAAATTGCGATTTCTTCGGAAGAGGAGGATTTTTATCTGCAGGTCTGATGCCGCGGGATGTCGGTGGAAGCGAGAGGCTGATAGCCGTTCAACGATATCAGCATCGTAGGCATTCTCGGATGTAACAATTACGGTGTTAATCGGCGGAAGTTGCTCCTTTAGAAAATGGCACGTCACTGGCCTTAATTCGTCTTCATGGGATCCGCGGATTCGATCGTCTTGCCGCGATACGCGCTCGTCCCGCGCGTCCCGATCATGGCGGCTATCTCGCGATCGAACGATTCGTCCTCCGTCGATAGGATTTGCCGGATTTCCGCTCATTTTTCCACCGCGAAATTACGTAAATTTCGCCTTGTTCCGCGCTACGTAATCGAAGATGCACGCGCATCCGCGATCGTGCAACTCGTGTTTGCGTTGTGCGCCAACTTGTATGCATCGGGGTAAAGCAGAACAACTCGAGACAAGGGGAATAACTCGTTTCCACGAATGCGCTGGCTTCGCGGCGTGTTCGGCTCGTCCAGCTGGACAAGCGCGTACGTACGTTCGTGGTTATTTACGATTTAAAAGGTTGCGTTGCCGCGAGCCCGATCATTCGCGTAGTAAATAATTAATTGCCTCTGTATAGGCTGCCGGTCAACTTCCTGTCACCATTTTCCATTGCGCAATAGAGCAAGAGTGCGGCATGCACGGTGCACCAACGAGAGGGAAAATCGTTTGCAACGAGCGGAAAAAATCTTTGGAGATTTTCGCGAAGCGGCGTGAACCGTTTCAGCGGCGGAGAGTCGAACGATGCCACGGTAAAATCGGTGAAATCCTTTCATGGCAACGACTAGGCTTTAAAATTCCGTTATCCGCTCTTATTCGATTCCCGTGTGTGCCGCGTTCAAGCGATTTTCAAAGAAAGCGTGCCAAAAAGCCAGGCCGAATGCGTATGCATATAACGGGGATCCCCCTCCTGAAAGGAATCGGGGCATTGCTTGCGCATCGTGTTTCTCTGCTCGAAGAATAATTAAATGTACGCGTGACCAGACAGCGGCACACCATCAGCCGATTCGTCTCTCTTCGATCCAATTCTTTCTCCGTTTCTCCCATCGTCGCGTCTTTTTCCCCCGTTTCTCTCAGTCCATTTACACACGCGACGTTCGACAAGGACGGCGCTTCCGTTTCATTCCGCTCCATTCCGTTTCATTCCGTTTCATTCCGCTTTAATTTCGAAAGACATACTCGCTATGATTAATCGCCTCGGCACCAACATTACAGTCACGATCGATCCTAACCCTGTTCGATTACGTGCGAAACAAGTTCGTCGTGGCTGCGATCGATCGAACCACGGGATAATACCGGTGTCATTTGTAGCCATACCCGACTCCACCGAAACTCCAAGTTTTCCAAACACAGGGTTGTTACATCACGTTTCGTCTGTGTCGCTGTTAGCCATTCATAGCGTTATTCCACTCGCCCGTATATCGAATGTTTTCGTTCGTTGCATCATCGCCATTAATTCCCCAATGTTACCAGTTGTACCCAAGCTGTTGCTACGGCCCAAGCACGGGACATGCCAAGTGCAGGCTTCGTAGGTGGCGATCGGATCGCCGGACATTTTCGGGACAAGTGAGTCTTTCAATTCCGGGGGCGATAAGAGCGTACCGAAAGAAGGACAAACCGACTAACATTATTTCGAAGAGATTTAAACGGTGTGTAGTTTGGAACCGGTTTTCCCTCGCGCTTGCCTTTAGCCGATGGAATTCCTTTAAGTACCGTTCGGAATATTGCATCAGGAGCCAAGGTCATTATGAGTTTCTTTCCACGAATTTGTCCATCGATTTTGACCGATGCCGCGAGTCCTGCCTGCCCCGTGTCCGCTCGCGAGATTCCTCCGATTCCCCCAAGGAGGAACAATGCGACCGATGCAACGCGTCTATTAATTGCCGCGTCCACGCTTTTACTTTCTATCGGCAGGCGTTAAAGTGAAACACTCGCGTTGTGTAACGGAAAATCGAACTGTCTCGCTCGACCGCGCCTCGTTAAGGCCAATCTTTTTCACCGTCAAAAATTCCCATCGAGATTGCCTCCGTGTGCCGCCGTTGTTTCCTTTCCACCCATTTTCAATCGTCAAGAAACGCGCGAAACGCGCGCGGTTGGAAAAAAAGTAGCTGCAACCCGATCGACCTTGATACGCCACGAGAGAGTTTCTTTTACCATTCCTTACCATTTTCCTCCTCCTTCTCCTCCTCTTTTTTCTTTCTTTTTACGTATACTATGTAACGTTTGATACAACGACGACGGGACACGTAAGCGTGCAAAGGCAGCGGAGTAAAGGATGATGCTTGTTTTCAGAACGTGCAAAAATCGAGTGCCTCGAACGACACGTCGCACAGCGAGAGCAGCACGGTGTCGGCCAACGCGACGAGAACGTCGACCAGGAGCGAGAACGAGAACGAGAACGAGAACGAGAGCGAACGCGAGGAAGCTGGCCGAGAGAACGGGAACGGCATCAGGAACGAGACGACGATGGCGCACGTGCATGGTACCGGAAACGGGAATGTCGCCGGCAACGAGCCACGACAGGGTCTGAACCTGAAGATGAGCGCCAAGGAACTTAGAGCGCAGCTGGCTGCCCGCAAGAAATACGACCCGAAGAAGGAATCGATTGGCTTCAAGGACAAGTTCGACATCGTACAGAAATTATAACCGTTGCTCTTGTCCATCTCGTTCGATAGTCTTGTCGGCTATGCTGCGCGGTGCTCTTTCTTATCTCGCTATACTGGTAGTCAGAATCCTTGCGTCCTGGCGGATGTATCCGGATCAGCGCAAAATGCTGTCGTTGTTCACGCGTACACGAGTAAACCCGAATACCCAGGCATACAATGCGAGTTTGCGAAATTTTCCGGACTCTAAACACGTACGCATACACGCACATACACGTACACGTACACGTACACGTACACGTACACGTACACGTACACGTACACGCACACATACACGTACACGTACACGTACACGTACACGTACACGTACACGTACACGTACACGTACACGTACACGTACACGTACACGTACACGTACACGTACACGTACACGTACACGTACACGTACACGTACACGTACACGCGTATACACGGAAAATACTTTTAAAGCGGGTTCGTTAAAGGTTAGGCGAAGAACGAGCGAAAACGTTTCCGAATTGCTGGAAAGTGTGAAGATCGGAACGCATACCGATTCGATCGAATGCTAAAAAAGTTTCTTGTTACGGTAGACTATACAGTTGTCCCGCTAACTACAGTGGGAATTGCGCACACCAAGGACGATCACGACGACGCGACGCGGAGAAAGTGTAGGACGTTGCGCGACGCGTAACGCGCGCGTCATCGCTAATTCCTATCGTTCTTTGTCGAATTTAACGTATCGCTTATTCTCTCGTTGTACATCTAGGAATGCGCGTGTACGCCATCGGGGTAAAAGTGTCTTCGAGTTTTTGCGATGTATAAAAAGGAAAGGCTAGATAAGAGCGACAGTCGATACGGCAACGATTATACCGCGTTCGAACCAATTATGTAATTTAAGAAATGTAACAGCGTGTAGAAATGCGACGACACAATGGTGGGAAGACACGAGCAAATTTCCACGTTCGTCCGAGGTTCTAGGCAGTTCTAGGCCTATGCGACGAGTCGAGAGAGTCGCAGGACTCGCAGGAAACTCGGCTACTCTCTAACCCGACATTGCTAAATATTACGACAACCTGTTGTGTAACCTTCAATTATCGTCGTCGTGATCCTTTTGCGTTGTGCTTCGTACCTTACGCGAATACTTAGAAACTAGTTGTTTTGTTTTTTTCTTTTTCGCACGATATGTACCTACATACATTCCGTTTTGCGATAATTTCTTTAGCCATGATAAATACAACCGGTAACACGCGGATACGTAATACAGTGTACAAGATTGTTATTATTCCGATGAAACGTTACAACGAAAATGAAACAACTTATCGTCGCTTTTCCTATGTTTTGCAAGCATCGTGTCGCACAAATTTCAGATTTAACGATTATCTTTATCGGAACGTTTTAATCGAGTAACCGATAGGTCGATATATTGCATTTAATATCCAATCGATAGATTACACGCCACGTTACGCGTAGACGATGTAACGTGAATAACGATAATAGAATTCCTATACGACGTTATTTTACGTTCAAGCTATGATTTCTTAGAATAACAACGTACGTTTCAAACGATGCGACTATTATTCGAGATAGGTTCGATAACATCAGGCCTTTTTGGTAATTATATTTTATGAACTCTTATTCATACAAAGCACGACGAAGATAGCAGTTTTGTTTTATTCATGATTAGTATTTCGTTAAAGCTGTTGTCGTTACGAAATCGATTTTACAGGTGTACAAAACGACATCTTTGTATCGTATTAATTATAAGAAAGTTCAGTTGTCATATTTTTAAGGAAAACGCCATTCCGAAAACAATTTATTTTTATAATATCTTCTTTCGTTCATTTGCGAGCTTTGCGTACCAAAATTCGATCCGATGGGTGTATTTTTGGTCAAACACCGAGTGATCGGTATCAAATGAGTATAGCACTTAATTTGATCGCGAATTGCGATTGACAACACCGCGCGCTACAGAGAACGATCGATCGCATTCTCGATCAAGAAGTTCCAATCGCACAAAATTAATTCGCTTATCGTGATTTATCGATTTATATTCTGCACCGAACGCGTGTTATGTAAATTCTTACGTATTTTTCGTTTCGTCGCAATATCTCTTTGCGAAGTTCGATGCAAAAGTATGTTCATTTCTGTAAATATTAAATTTCCGTGCGTCAAGGTCGGTGCAACGA
>NW_016915156.1:62718-86026 GCF_001483705.2 Eufriesea mexicana | reverse complement strand
ACAAACGAACCATCGTCGTAATGTTTTATTTCGCACAACAGATTTATATCGCCGACCGTCGATATATATCACTCGCCCGAGACAGTTTACGATACTGTATTGAAATTAAAAAGCAAGCGAGTGTACTGCTGGCTAATTTAAAACTATAAACTGTATCTCGTGATTTTGAAATTTTTACTTTTCCACGCGAACTATTGCACCGATTCCTTGAAATGTATATAAATGCTCTGAATAAGAGTTAACTACACACATTGTTACGATTATTGCACATGTCCAATGTATCTTGTAAGCGTAACTTTAAGCATTATGTTTGACGACAAGACTTAGTTGTACGTTGTTCATCTGATTATGTTCATTTACGTACATGTTTGTATAAATAGTATTGTACGTATACATTTTACGTTCTTTTCTGCAACCTTCCTTCGCCATTCCTCCATGGACTCTGTTATTCTAACGACAGTGATCATTCTCGAAAAGTATAGATTTTGTCGTATCACGGTTTACGATACAATTAAGAATATAATTTGACTTTTTGCTAACAGACATTTTATTTTATATGATCTGATATCCACTCGAGCATTTAACGAAAGATTTCGTCGTAGGTTACTACGTGAAACTTACGCGTGTATTAATTTTACCATTGGAACGAGTAACTATGATCACCCAAAAAGATAAACTCGTCGCTTTGTTAAACATTGAGTCTCGTTTTTCGAAAATCGATTTTGCAAAACATGGTGGTTTCGTTGTGCCATCTATGATACGACTCTCCAAACCGATAAAACATAAGTCGATAAAACAGACATCAATAAGACAGACCTCTGTTTTACCACACATTTTTATATTAAAATATAAAACGTTTGCGAAGAAACCAAAATTACTGACTTACCATTTGCAGATAACGTTGTTTCATACATTATCGACGAACGGCAAGTTGGGAAACGCACGAATTAAACTAACAAGCTTGGATATTAATAACGAATTTGGATAATATAGAAGTGGTAGGAATAATGGGGCTGTATGGGGCCGACACTGTAATCGCAAACGACATTTTCGGATGAATTATAATTTTTATTTTATGCAACTTTAAATAAATAATTTTGAATGTTACGAGATACTCTTATATTTTGAGAAACTCGTTAATTGGAATACGGTAATCTTATCTTATACTTTATTCGTAGTTTCAGTGTCGCATTTATCACAGATAATCGTCCACGATTTTATTCAATGTTGGATCGGTAACGTTGAAAGTGACACTAGAATGGTATAGCGTATTCGAATTTTCGAGATGAAAGCCAAACGTACGATATATATATCTTTTGCATTTCGGCTTACCACCATTACCATATTTGATTTTAATTCCTACCACTAGAGGCTTTGTCAACTTATTCCGTATCGAATCGGTAATGTTGGAAGTGACCAAAACATGCTAAGATTTTAACTCTAGAGGCCTCAAACTTTGTGATAAAAAAATGTATTTTAATAAATTTATAAAAAGTTATATTAAAACTTTTCTCAAGCACAGTTCTTACGATCATTTGATCATCGTGCTGACTTAATCGTAACTCGAGATAAGTTGTATTTATTTCTACAGTGAAAAAATGTTGTTTGGACAAAGAGTAAAGTCGATAACAAATTGATCATTACAGAAACGTTAATACCGAAAACGCGTAGAGTATGTGCAACGTATATCGCTGATAATTTCCTGATTTTTGTGTCCGTAACAATCACGTATCATCATATTTTTACATATGTACATAGTTTACTTCGTTTTCACGCATAGTTTCTCTACTGGTATTTCGATTTGTACGAGTTCCAAATTTTATTTATATGTTTTGAAGGGACCATCGCGAAAAGTTGTATTACAGGGGAAAAAGCTTGGCGTACATATTTTCGGAATAGTATAACGACAGTTAACGGTGGCAGTAAAGGGATAGGAGTAGATGGCGAAGGTTAGCAGACGAAGAAGAGAATAAATTAGCGGAAAATTAATAACGGCGAAGCGAATCGGCGATAGGATGAAAAAGTGATGGAAGAAGCGTGCAACGCAGATTCTTTGGGCGATAAGTGTAAGCAAGAGAGCAGAACGGAATTGAGCGTAGCGCGAGTGAGAGAGAGAGCGCGAGGCGGACATATATGGTTGCGGGGTCCGAAATGCTCTCAGGTTACGCCGACGGCGCTAGCCGTTTTCACGATGATATTTGCTCTCCTTGTTCCTCCAACTTTTCTCTCTTTCTCTCTCCATCTCTTTCTCTCTCTTCATCCTCCCCTTTCTCTGTCTCCCTTTTTCTCTATCTTTCTCCTTCCCTCTTCTTTTCTTTTTCAAACTCGCGCGTATACACTCGCACATCTCGGTCCAACTCCTCTATGGTCTTTCTCTTTCCCACACGACGATTCGCGATCTCGGTCGTTCGTATGCACGCAGAAATCGCATTTTCTTCGTCGCGCCACGACCAAAAATACCAATGGTCGTGCAGCCATGGGTGAAAAGGAGAGAGAACTACAGCAGCGCCATCCATGCGACGAAGACGGTAGTACGTAGCGCGGCGTGTCGTCGCGATGTGGCGCGAGAGAAGGGGAGAGGTTCTCGTTATTTCGAGATTATCGGGGATTGCCTGTTTTTTGGAATCGTGCCGATCGTCTCATCCACTCTCGATATCGAGTCGGCTTTTCGATCTCGTTACGCGTTACCCACGAGTATAACGTAGCCGCGAATCGTCGCTGTAGACGTGCCCGACCAACGAAAAGATAGGTTAACCGCGTAGCGAGACCGATCGAAAGTCGATATCGCGAGTTACGATCTACGATAGTTTGCAACTTCCGAACGCCTATTTTCTCGTCCATCCGTTCCTATTACGATAAAATTGTCAAATCGCTCGGAGCATCGGTAAATAGTACGTGTCTGGGATATTAAGTAACCGCGTGGGAGTTTCGTGGTCTAAGAATAGAGGGACGAGAAATGCAGAATCGTGGAGTCTTCGTTTCCAGGTTTATCATTTTTATACGCGCTTTTATACTCGACAATTCGATTCTTCCACTGCTCCGCCTGGCCGAGAGTTTATTTCTCGAAGATGATGAAAGAGTTGCAATCGGAACGAGCGTAACGACATCGATCAAAATATCGAATTCCTCTCGACCATCGTCTCCCATTTTCTCGACGTTCCAACCTTCTTTTCCCAATCCCGGCTTACGAATATTTCCCTCCGATAACGTCTTACGTCAACCAGGCCTGTTTACAAGATTTCTTCTTCCCGAAATATTTGTCCGGTTCCCCTCGCGTCGAGGCGAGTATTCGAAATGGCGATTCCAGTGGGCCGCATGGTTATGACACTTGGAGATACTCGCTACAACCGTTGACGTTATTTTAACCCAGCACGATACGCGTTCACTGTGCTGCTTTCCAACGCGTTATTCGAAGATGCAATTTTTCCCGAAATAGACATCAGCTCGCTAAATAGAAGCTTCGATATACGCGACAAACACTTTGCAGACACTTTCGCGCTACAGCCATCTAACTATAACTAGCGGAAATTTGTAAACAGTGGATGCATGCGTGGAGTTAGACGCCATGCGTGCCATTGTCTACGAGACTTCCGCTAATCCCCAAGATAATTGCCGAATTTTCGCGATGGGAATTTTGAAGAAATAATTGCATCGCACGAATTTGCGGAGTTATTACGATCCCAGGAACGTGGTGGGCAGTGATTAGCGCTAACGCGAAGGAGAAAAACGTCGCACTGGTCAGCCACGCGCGTATGTAACCGCGCTGTGGATCGCGACGAAGAAGATGGTGGCTGTAGAAGGACTTCGCGACTGCAGGGCGAATCGAAAGGGGATCGTTTGCGATACGTGGCCGTACGCATAATAGGGGCCGGTATCTTGTCCTGTCCTCGCACTCATAACATCTATTTCCAGAACGGACCAACGACTAAGTTTAGATCGGCTGTTCCATATACTCGAGCCATTCGCCCACTCGGGTCCACTCGCTCGCAAGAAAATCCGATAAACGAACAAATAAGCGACTCGCGGCTACTCTTATCGTCCCTCTTATAGTCCCTTCGCTCTCCGGAGAAAGGCCGATTTTCCCTCTCGGGGATCGTGGTCCCCCGAACCAACCACGGCCACGAGTATCGTGCCGTTTGGCAATGTAAATTGCCAATGCAAATGCGCGGTTGTGCCACGTCGATGGTGGCATAAAGACACGACCGGCAGATAAACGCGACTCTGTATTTAGGTCGGTGGTGAGAAAGCGCAGCCTGTATTCCGACGAGATAAACAGATGCTTGTTTTTCGGACTCTGGATCCTCGGGCACGACGAGCATACTCGATGGATCGACAGCGCGATACGAGACGAGGTACTCTAGCTGAAAGCACTAGGAGGAAGCAGCGATCCCGCGTGTTCGGTTGCAACGTAATAAGCCGACAGAGTCACGGATCGCATTTATTTTTTCGCGTTTCGAGCTAAAAGCGAGGCGTCCTAAAAATATTTCCAGCATAAAGCGCGAGAAATTTTAGCGACGTGGTTCATTCGCTGCGAGTCTCTCTCTCTCTTTTCCTCTCTTTCTCGCGGTTACATGCACGTAGGAACGGAAGCGGAGGAGCGTGCTGTCTCGAGGCACGTCGAGCGCCTAAACCAGGTTGCGTCGTGGAAGCAACGTAACGCGCAATGAGTAATCCACGTGGCTTCTGGAAGATTTTCCCTGGTTTTCTCCGATTATTTTTAGGCGCAGGTCGCAAAGGGCAGAGCCAAGGATGTAACGGCGCTCCAGAGTATAGCGAGAAAAGTACGTCACGGTCGCAAAAGCCTGCGTTGTTACGCGCGCGTTCCTCGCCCGGTACGTGTCCGCGGCGATTCATCGGAATTAGCATGAGAACGCGATGCAGTTTCGACACTCGAGTGCCATTACCGTAAGGTAAACCTAGCCAGCTCAGCTCGCCGTGCTTCAACGTTCTCTGGCATTTTTCTCCTTTGACCGGCGTGTTTTCCTTTCCGCGAAACCGCCAAATTTACCTAGCACCGTAGATCTGCTTATTTGCCCACCGCCAAACCTCTATCCTTCTTCGTAAATCACCCTCAACATCCGATTCCATCCTACCGGCCTTCCATTCTCGATCGTTCCAGTCCGGCTTTCACGGTCGCCAGCCGTGGATCACGGATACGCGAATAGACCCGATGTTGCGTTTCCCTGACAAAGTCTCTCTCGGTATTTCCCCCCGCACTCTTTCTATCCCGATTCTTGTTCATAGTCGAGAACCTGCTCCCCGAAACGCTACTCGAGATTCCGCTCTATTTTCATATCCTCCTCGTTAATAACCTATGACACGTTTTGACAAATTTAGCGAGACATCATCGGAATTACGTTGACACGTTCCTGTCCGTACACGGTAAAGCTAAAAACAATCGAGCGACGGATTCGGATCAACGTCGACCAGCGGAAGGTCGAGGAAGCCGATAGGACATTCTCGGGACTATTATTCATCTAGCATTTGCGACACCTCGAAGTATTCGAGGATACGCGCGAATTGCTCGGATTTGCGGGATTCCAGGCAGCCGCGATCGCGATCGACGAAAGACGCCGATTCGTCACCGCGAGGAAAAGGGTCGGTGAGGTAATATTAAGGTGGATCGACTTTGTGGATATCCGCGACGTGGAACAGTGGAAGCGCGAGTGTTCAGGTCGTTAGGTATAGATTCTAATACGCAAAGATAGATTCAGCGGTGAGGGGCGATCGTGTATATTTAGAAAAGTGCTCGGCTTGCCAGAACCGAGAGAGACTCGTATCTCGACACCGCATGCGAGATTTCTCCTTCGAGCTTTTCCTCTTTATCCTTCTCGCCGTGTCTTGTTTGTTACCCTCGTCCAGAACGTATCGCAACGTTTCGAGACGCGCGTCGAAAAATCCCTGGTTTTCATTTCAGATCCGGGATCGTCGGTCCTTCCGGTCTTTCCGCTCGATGGACCGCGAAGTTTCTCTGAAAAGATGCTGTCTCGAATTTTGTCCTAGCTCCCGAATTTTCTTTCACGCTACTCGCGATTCGATTCCAGAATTCGATCGGGTTTCCAGCACGAGAGAGAAAAATCGGAGAGGCAGAGTAGAGAGAAGATGGCGAGATGTTCTATCGAATGTCGATACTCGCGAGGCTGGATTCGCGTGGAAGAGGCAGCTCGACGAAAGGAGAGTAAGAGGAAACGTAAACTGTATTAGTCAGAGGAGAAATCGAAGGAAATTCGAGGAGATATCGACACGGCGCACTCGATCGAAGTTTTGAAAGCTGGCCAAAAATGTCTCATAGAAGTTCGAATACCTCCCAGAGCCGAGCGTGTCCGCGAGCCGAGCCGATCCGCGAATCGAGTCGAATCGAAGGTGCTATCCCGAAAACGCTATGCACGGGGAAAAAAGGGCGGATCGGTGGTCGGATCTGCCGATGCGACCGGAAAACTTATTTTCGTCGAGAACAGTGGCCAAGACCCACTTCTTCTCCTTCGCGCGATGTTCTATTTCCTACCACTGTTAATATCTTTCTACTTTTGTTCAGCCATCGAACCTAACCGAATTCTCCACCCTCCACGGTCCAAGAACGATTAATCGCTCGGCCTCTAACCGACGAGACATTGGCGCTTAATCGGATACATCGATACGCCCTGGGCTCGATACGATACTTTGGCGGTATTCGAAGATAAGAATAAGCATAAAGTTGCTACACGCGGTCTAATTTCGATCCGAGGACGTCAACGAAAAATTCTCGCACGCTCACTTCTCCGACGTTCCGTCATCCGGCTAAATTAGTTGCAGCAGCAATTAACCTGCTATAAGGTCGTTTATCTTTTCCCTTCTCCCCTCCGGCCCGCTGCTAACGGCAGCAATGCCGTTACACTTCGCGGACGAATCGGTAGACGGAGATCGAGAAAGAAGCAAAGGGGAAAGATGGAAAATTCGCCTGACGCGAAGGACGACGGGATCCGTCGTGAGGGTGAACCGGTCCGCGAGGATCGATCATTCGGTGCGCATTCGGTCCGCTTGTTATTTTCGCACGGCGGTTTCAACCTCATCGGTGGCGAATACCTCGATCCCCACTAATTACGAGGTTTCAAGTTCAATAGCAACGGAAGTGCCAAGAATAAGGGTAGGACGAGGAATAGCGCAGACGCGAGGGGTGGAGGATGATTGGATAGGATAGGTGGGCGGAGGATGGAGCAAGGGGTGCGCGGTGGCAACGAGCAGACGGGGGTGCGGATCCTGCGCGATCGGGGGGGAAAATCGAGCAGGACCCCGGTTGGCCTGACAGTGTCAGGAGTCAGCCTCGAAATTCGGCAGCGTAGGCGTGGCAGGGTGGGGGGTTGAGGGAGAAACGGTTATCGTGGAAGTCGCGCCGACGCAGAGGTGCTGGTCTCGACGTCGAGGTGTCACGGCGATATTTCGTGCGGTTAGTTGGCGCGCGGGGCCCCGGTGACTGGGACGGCCAAGACAGGCGCTCCGTATAAAAGGAGAGACAGGAGACAGGGCCTAACGAACAGGATATATTCTAAACGGAGCGACGACCACACAGTGACGACGACCACGACGAAGACGATCGAATATTAAAGAAATTTATATTTCTCTCATCTTTCTTTCCGCCTTTTTCATTTCTCTCTCTCTCTCTCTCTCTCTCTCACTCACTTCTTTTTCACTTTCGTTCGCGGCCTGCATTTCGCTTCGACTTTCGAGAATCAAAGTGCGCGAACCGCGTGTACGAGCCGCGAGCTCGACCCACGGAGGAGCTCAGGATCAACGTTAAACTCGCCGAGGAATCCAGGATTTCCACTGTCCACGGGGGACCACCACGGTTCTTAATTGCCTCCAGTTTATTCGGATATTTCACCGCTCGCATCAAGTAAGTTTTCCTCTTTGACAGACTGGATTCTTGATCGAGAGAGGGTATACGAGCGAGCACGCGAACCTGCGAAAATTCGACCAAGTACATAGTGCGCCCTTCCCTTTCACCCTTTACGCCGTCTCCTCTCTTCTTTCTCTCTTTCTTTCCAATCTTCCATCTTTCTCTTATCCTTCGTCGATATCCCTCGTCGTACGACGTTTGCTCCTTTCTCTATGGTGAATCGTGGGTGCTTTTGGTGCTTCAGTGCTTCGAAGTGTTACGTTTCGTTCGCGGGCACACGAGCAAGTGTCGTACTCGTTCGTATTCCCTTGGAGATCGTTGGATCAGGTGCGTAACCACCCTCTCGATCGGACGATTCTTCGATCCTTGTGCGCGTGGCAATTTCGCTAATTTCACCGGAAGACACGCGGGGTTCGAAGGTTGCGAGTCGAGTGCGCGAGCAACGTAACGCGCGAGTGGTATCGGTCAACGATTACCGGTCTCTAGCCCCTTAGGCACGCGTGGATCCATCGGGGCGCTGGATTCTCCAGTCGATCGCGAGGATCGTCGCGACGACCTTGACACCCGTGTCGTTTCGAGAGAGAAACAATGTCATAGGACGAGGGGGCGTCAAGGTCCCGACGAGCAGATTTCATCGGGTGTAACGTTCGATCGGAAGCAATTTCTCTCGTTCATCGTCGAAACGATCGTCTAGCGTCTTGGTGACTAATTGCCACGAGTCTGCTCGCGTCCAACCACTAAGAACTATTCGTAGACTACTATCTAGGTATCTAGGCTCGAAGTCTGCTTATTTTTAGCAAGGCGTAACGTGAGGAGGAACGGTTCGTCGCCTCGTTACACCGTCCGACCATCCTTCCAACCATATTTTTTCGCTCTTTCTCTTTTCGCCCCCTTTTTTCGCATCAGCTGATTCATCGTTCATCCTTCATTTCGTCGGGGTTACGACGCTCGCAACGCGCGTATCTCGACGAGAAGGGTGGAAGAGGGAAAAGATGGAGCGACCTGTCAAAAATTCCTCGCCGATCTTTCCACTGGATGCGTAATTTCACGGTATTTATAAATTTCATGGTCGGCCAACCCGAAAATTACACCTGTTGATTGTCAGGCCTCGTTCAAAATTAGCCCCGATGACTAATTCATTGTTTTCGCGGTTGCCCGTCATCGTTGAAACCCGAGGATTCGTATATCGTTCGCCTGTTTCTTCTTTTTTAGACCGATTGACGTTGGTCGTTAGCTGTATCTCTGACAGCGAGCTTCGAGGATGCATCATAACGCCGCTCGGCATTGCTTATCCGTTCGATAGGTCGCTGCTATAAATACGCGCGTATAATTTTCGTCGCTCGGTTTTCTCTGTCCTCGAGGGAAGAAAAGATTTCGGTGGTGCACGATTCGTGTCGCTATGGATTTGAGTCAGTGCACGAAAATAGACGTTGCGACAAGCGCGACGCGGAGAAAATAGTGGTATAGACGGAAGAAGAGAGCGACGGAAGGCATGCCTCGACCAATAATTATAACTTCTAGGTCGAATTTAGCGCGCTTGCCGAGCTTACGCGGTATTAGCCCCACGATGACTTAATATCCTTTCTTCGCTCGTAATCCGAAACGTGAATCATTGCCTCGTGACGGGACTATTCGAGCGACGAACTTTTCTCGCCGCTTGGCTCCGAGATCTCGCTTCATCCCTCTTCTATACCGTCCTCTAAACCGTCGCAGGAATCCGCGGATCCGTTTCCAAGAATCCGCGTTGCTCGACAGTAATTGCCACGAGTCTGCTCGCGTCCAACCACTAAGAACTATTCGTAGACTACTATCTAGGTATCTAGGCTCGAAGTCTGCTTATTTTTAGCAAGGCGTAACGTGAGGAGGAACGGTTCGTCGCCTCGTTACACCGTCCGACCATCCTTCCAACCATATTTTTTCGCTCTTTCTCTTTTCGCCCCCTTTTTTCGCATCAGCTGATTCATCGTTCATCCTTCATTTCGTCGGGGTTACGACGCTCGCAACGCGCGTATCTCGACGAGAAGGGTGGAAGAGGGAAAAGATGGAGCGACCTGTCAAAAATTCCTCGCCGATCTTTCCACTGGATGCGTAATTTCACGGTATTTATAAATTTCATGGTCGGCCAACCCGAAAATTACACCTGTTGATTGTCAGGCCTCGTTCAAAATTAGCCCCGATGACTAATTCATTGTTTTCGCGGTTGCCCGTCATCGTTGAAACCCGAGGATTCGTATATCGTTCGCCTGTTTCTTCTTTTTTAGACCGATTGACGTTGGTCGTTAGCTGTATCTCTGACAGCGAGCTTCGAGGATGCATCATAACGCCGCTCGGCATTGCTTATCCGTTCGATAGGTCGCTGCTATAAATACGCGCGTATAATTTTCGTCGCTCGGTTTTCTCTGTCCTCGAGGGAAGAAAAGATTTCGGTGGTGCACGATTCGTGTCGCTATGGATTTGAGTCAGTGCACGAAAATAGACGTTGCGACAAGCGCGACGCGGAGAAAATAGTGGTATAGACGGAAGAAGAGAGCGACGGAAGGCATGCCTCGACCAATAATTATAACTTCTAGGTCGAATTTAGCGCGCTTGCCGAGCTTACGCGGTATTAGCCCCACGATGACTTAATATCCTTTCTTCGCTCGTAATCCGAAACGTGAATCATTGCCTCGTGACGGGACTATTCGAGCGACGAACTTTTCTCGCCGCTTGGCTCCGAGATCTCGCTTCATCCCTCTTCTATACCGTCCTCTAAACCGTCGCAGGAATCCGCGGATCCGTTTCCAAGAATCCGCGTTGCTCGACAGCTCTTTCCTCTCCGCGACATCTCGAGAGGAGCGTGAAAATCGCCTCGCGATCGCTCCTCTCCTTTCTCACTTCTCGAATAAACAGCCCCACATCGTTCGCGAACGATATTTTCGTCTTGTCATTGCTAAACGGTGCTTCATTCATTCCATGCTTTTTATAACCGCGTGTACATTGTGCCACTTGTTATTGGGTCAGTCTGTCATCGAATATATTACATCGCGGAGGAGACAATAAAATTATGCCAAGTCGTCGGGGGCGAAAATATTGAGACATCGCGTGCCGAGGTAAACACCTGTTGGTCCATCAATCGTCGCGGCCATCTTCTTTCTAGAGTGGAACATAAAATCGCCCCTCTCTACACCCTTCTCGATATTTTTCTTCCCAAAGACCGAGCATTACCTTCGAGATAACGTCGATCAAGGTTCCCTCGATCTCTACCATTCGCAAAAATTCGAGTACATCTCGTTCCAAGTACGGACTATTTTTAAATCGGTCAACCGCGACCTTCGATCTAGGTGATTGCCAAACCGTACCCATCGAATCGATGCGCGATCGTTAACATCTCGATTTCGTCGCGATCCACCATCCACGGATCCGTTTCTCGCGATCCAGGATCGAGCGACTTTGCGTTTCGTCCCGTTCCTCGAGGGAAACCTTCGGAATCGGAAATAAGCTTGGACCGCGGCGCGACATCGCGCTGAAACGTCCCTTTCGATCTTCGGTCATTCCCTTCTTCACTTGGCACGCGTAGAACTCTCCTGTCAAAAGTGTATCTCGAACAAAGAGCAAGGAACTCGCCGTTTGGAAAGGTCGACTCTGATCTTAATTTCGGTGAGCGAGTATCGAGGTCGCTAACCCAGATCGCTTTTCCCCAAACTCGTCACCGATCTTCTCAAAGATCAAAGGTTATCGAGGTCGCTAACCCAGATCGCTTTTCCCCAAACTCGTCACCGATCTTCTCAAAGATCAAACTCAAAGATCTTACCTCTCTTTCTATCACTCGGATCGTGTCGACGCGTTCGCGTTCTCGCGTCGAGTTTGGCTGCATTTCCTCGGGAAAATTATTGCGATCGAACGGAATGGAATGGAACGTAGTGGAATGGAAGGGAAGAGGATCGTAGTCGGGCTACCACGTTGACGAAGGTGAAAACGAAGCGCAGGAAAGGAACAGAATGAGAACGGGTGTTACGAAGCCTAGTAATCTTAGGAATGTTTCGAGGCTCGTTGCCAAGTCTTACCGTGACGTTATAACACTTGGTGCATTCGTTCTGATTTGCGTTTCTTTAGTCCATCGGACTTTGCATTGCTCGCCGCGCCTCTTCGCTGACATTCGAATAATCGCGCTTAGGCATCGCGGCATATATTTAGCACTCCCAGCGACGATGTTTTCGAGAACGTTGCGTTAATATCTGTGAAATATGGTCGGACGGTGGTTGAACGGTTGTCTGGATCGTAAATCCTTTTGCCGTTGGTTGTTGTCCCAGCTGGCGTCGAGCAAATCTGCCTCGCCGTAAAATTGCAATTTTTCTTTTCGCCAGCCTTCCGAGAAATTTCTTTCAATTCGCCAGCCACGTCGTGAATCAAACGCGAGCGTTTTCGCTATTAGATGCCAAACATAATAACCGATTACCAAGATAACTGGTTCGACTATTTCCGAGCCAAGAGTCGCATTAATAATAGAGGCGTTGCGTCATTATTCGGCCTTGGACGTGTTGGAAAATCCTGAAAATCCACCTTTGGAGTCTCGGATTCCACCGTTCCATCCGCGAGCATCGTTCGCCGATCGAATCGGCGCCACGATTTTCCGACCATCCGTTCTCGCGATCGGTGCCTATCCTCGCGATTCTCCGTTCGTTCCAGAGGCACGCTTCGACGCTAAAATACTCCTAAAGATCGGAGGGAAGGAGGAAGAGGAAATCGGAGAGCAGCCGAGATATCGCAGACACAAACGCTCTTCGTCGAATTACATAAAGATCTATTTTGAATTTCTCAGCCGCGATATATCGTATCGTGGATTTGGATGTAACGCTTGAAATATAATAATTTGGCTCGTGTTACTCGAGCCCCCGAAATCGGAGACTCTTCTCGTATCTTCTTCCGTCCAACTCGATCTCCGTCGGACGATCAATCTTCCGAACGCTTAGTAGCTAAGTGGCAAAGAGGAAAATCGTTGCTCGCGCGCGTTCGTCGGACGACAAGTTATCGGATAGAATAGCGGATAGAATAGCGGATAGAATAGCGGATAGGATAGTAGGATAGTAGGGAGGAGGCGAGTTCTAAGAAAGAAACGATCTCTGAAAACGGCAGGTCCGAGGAGGATCGCGAGCAGCGAGAGGAGGAGAGCATCGGTTGGATGGTGCCGCGGGTCGGCGCCGTTTGAACCGATCGGAAGCAGAGATAGGGCAGGTTTTCTCGGGAAGCAAGGAAGGAAAGGAAAGAGCGAGGAAAGCTCTCGATCCCGAAGGCGAGAGGGTGGCGCGCCACCCGAGAAGTTCGCGGTAAAGGGAGGAGTGGCGAAGGCGACCCAACGCCATGGGGGTCGCCGACGATTTCGCGCCGAGCTTCACCCAGAAGCCGCAACTCAGGCAGGAGGACGACGGGAATCGACTGATCTTCGAGTGTCAACTGATCAGCTCGCCTAAACCCGAGATATCATGGTACCGCGGCGAGACCGAGTTGAGTCCGGACGCCAGGACCAACTTCAGGATGCAGAGCATCGGGACCAACAAGTTCCTCGTGGTGCTGGAGCTCGACGACGTTATCGAGACCGACGCCGGCCTGTACAAGGTCAAGGCCAAGAACAAGATGGGCGAGGTCGCGGCTTCGATTAACCTGAATTTCAGCCGTGAGTACCTGGCGCTTGTCGCTACTTATTTTTTCCCCCTATCGCGCATTGCGTCACATTGCGCAACGCGTTACGCGTTACTTTAACGTTCGCCACCCGAAAGATTGTTCTTTTAATAGAAACGTTCTTGACCCTTTCGTTTTCGGTCTCGAACTCGGTGCGTGTCCTTATAACCGAAATACCGTCTTCCCCCTTTATCGCGTTTCGCCGTCTGCGTAACCCTTTTTCTTCCCGTTCAAACCGTGTCGACGTTTCGAAATAAAATTTCCTTATTTTCCAGCTGTCGATGAGCCTAGGGAGAAGTAAGTTCGACGATCGAATGCCTCTCGAAAGATGAACGTTTGTCGCTTCTCCAGGCTCTTTTTCCCTTTTCTTTCTTCTTTTCTCTATCTTTCTTTTACTTTTTCTTTTTCTTTTTCTTTTTCTTTTTATTTCGTCTCTTTAACGCTTCTTATATACTTTCTTCTCTACCTCTTCGTTCGCTTCGCTTACTATGCTTTCTTCTTTTTCATATGGCTTTAGCTGCGGAAGAGTCAGAAAGAGAAGGGTGAGTGATTTGCTCCGTCTCCGCGGATACCGCGCGATCCCTGCCAATGCCTTGCCAATTGCCTTGCGAATTGCTTGCGAATTGCCTTGCCGATGCATGCGTGTGTGACCAAACTTTCAATTTTTCTCATTCTTACGCTAACCGAGATCGGTGGGACACAGAGACGTCGGTGGCAGCAGGGGAGAGGCAACCGTAACGAAACTAGCAGTTTCGTCGATAATGTTTAGGTGCACGCATCGAATGCGGCTAACTAATAATAATCGTCGCGGAATGCTGGCTATTTTTGGCCACGTTCACGCGCGATCACGCGCGCTCGTCCGATAAGAGAAACAGACAACTACGGCTGTTCTAGCTGTCCGATCGCTCAGTTTTCTTCTTCTGCCCACGCATACGCGTCTGACTGGTCGACGTGGAAATAGAATCGAGAACCTCTCCTTCTCTATTTTCATTCTCCATCTCTCAACCGACCACGTTTCTCTGTCCAACGTCCGTCTATCTTCCACGCGTTCCGCGTCTACAGTTTTTCCCTCAAAACGTATTTACGTATGCGCGAGACAGCTTCGGGGTATTTACGATCTTGGCACATCCGATTCTTTCCGTTCGGCGCCTCTCCGCTAATTGCGGTCTCGTCTTACGAGATCGACGATTTGCCCGACAAAACGATGACCGATCTCCCTTTCCCTCGTCCGCGCGTTTCTCGACCACCCCTCGAGAATTCACGCGAATGCCGAATCTCCAAGGCAGGTAGAAATTGGGTCGAAAGTTGCTTGTTCGGGGCCATGACGAGGCGCCCGACGAGATGTTATATTTTCGGATCCGTTCGACAGACATGATTCCCGTGAATTTCTAAAAGTAACGCGAGCCTTCGACGCCCATACCTTTCCAAATATTCGCAGATTCCTTCCTCCCTCGCTCGCGTCCGTGATTTTCCTCCCCCGACCACCCCGCGAACCCTTTTTTCCCTTGCGAGAGTTTCGTAACGCGAACGAGGACGAATCGCGATCCGCGAGACGAATCGGCTAATCGACTATAGCGTGGAAGCCGGAGGAAACAGCTGCAGCCTACTTCTTTGCTAAAGTTAGTTTCGACGTTCCTCCCTTCTGCTACCGTTCTTTCCACTCGCGCCATCTTATTGGTTTTACACTTTGGAACGATCGCTCTCTCTCTCTCTCTTTTCTCTCCTATTCACTTTCGGCAAATTCCATAGCGGTAATCGCAAATCCGTTCCAACGAGAGCCATTACCACCGGCTAAGTACCATCATCCGGGTACCATCCCTCCGAGGTGTTTGATTTTTCTACGAATTTCGCTGGACGAGAGAGACTGTAAACGAGGCACTGTAAACGGGAGACCGTAAACGAGAGAGCGTAAACGAGAATTTAAACCGTACGACTGAACGACGTCGTAGCAGGCAGCTAAGAGAGCACATTAGACTTTCATAGTGTCACGCTTAGAGGAAACCCGAAGCGTGAAATGGCGTATGAACGAAGCGATATTTCGAAGGGAAATTTTGCACCGAGTCGGATGCAGGCTGAATGAAAATGGGGGTCGTTGAACCGAGCTTTCGGAGAGGCTCGTAGCAATCGAAGCGTCTCTAAAACCAACCATTAGAGGGTTCTCTTCCTGCTAGGTAACAACGAGGCCACAGTACGATACCGCTCATTCGTAGACCCACTGTCTAAACAAAACGAAAGTTACTACTGGCATCGGTTCCGCGGAATCACGCTAGATCCTGGGGCGAATTTAGCGCGTGCACAGTTTCTCTCTGTCCCGGCGAATTGCTTCCAACCTATGCCGCTCTATATAGACGCTATGGATACTTTCCTAACTCGTCGAAACAATAACGAAACGATAACGAAACATCCGCGCTCGCGAAAGTATCGCGTTGCGAGGTCTCGAGAGTTTTGGCTCGTCTGACCAAATACCGACCTGTCCCACTGATAATCGCACTGCGCCTGCTAACGTATGCTGCGAGACTGTGTTTATCGTAACGAGCACGACGATAGTCGATATTGTCCCAGCGTTTGCACGTGTGATTTGTTTTTCTTTCTCACCGACGAGACTCGCGCTTTTCCACCGAGTTTAAACTCTCATCCGCACTCGTCCTAGACAAATCGATGGAATCGCGCCAACTTTTGCGAAGAAGCCTGCAATCAGACAAGAAGACGATGGTAAACGATTACTTTTCGAATGTCGTATCACGGCTGATCCCACGCCAAAAGTAACGTGGTTTCACGATGGGAATATGGTCAAAGATTCACCGAGGCATAAGGTCAGTCTCCCGATCCTTCTGCACCTTTGTCCGTTCGCTCAAGCACCTATCCCGACGCTCATAGACGATGAAAAATTTCAGCTCACCGTCGACAAAGATGGCCACTCGTACTTCGCGACTCTGGAGATCAAAAACGTGACCGTTGAGGATGCTGGTAAATATAAGGTCACCGCGAAGAACGAGCTCGGCGAATCCAATGCCACTATTTCCCTAAATTTCGATAGTAAGTATAATAAAAGATCTGTTATGTTTGTCGCTGTCTACGTGTTCGATCATCGAACATCGACTTGTTTGCGTTTCTTCTACGTCTCGAGTGGGGATCGATCGCGATCGAAATTGCCTCGATCTCGGCACTCGTCGTTTCGCTCGGTAAAGAAGAAACGCGAACCGATCGATGATCGCCTAACTTCTCACTTTTCTCTGTCTTTACTAATTCGGGATGTATATCGGTGATCCTCTATCTTCGATTCTACGTCTCCGGTTTTCTTTCAGTCTCTTCTTCCCGTTTCTCGCCGTTTCCCCTTCTTCGACCTGCACACACACACTCTCTCTCTCTCTCTCTCTCTCTTTTATTCTTTATTTTTTCTCTTCGTTCACCTCACTCTTTTTTTTTTCTTCTCCATATTTTGTCTTCATCCGTACGTGTGACATTTATTTTTTAATGATTTATCTCGGTCGAGCAATGAGCACGTATCGATTGTCGGCTCGACGGAGCGACGATATACAGCCCAAAAAAGCGATTCTTTTAATACGAAAGGAACACTAAAAGCGAAAGGAGTTGTCAGGAGTTGGCATAGATCGAGAGCATAGATCGCAGATGAGACTATGATTAATCCGTAACGAAAAGCTGCTTGAATCACTGATTAATTTCGATTGGCATTCCACGCATCCGATCAGACTCGCTGCTACGGCTCGCGTAGCCGGAATCGACGATCTCGTCGATCGGATCATGATCTAGACGGATGAAATCGGTGCATGGGATGCGGGTCGCCTCATGCTGACGCTTCGTTAGGTTGCTACAGTCACGTACACTTTTCTTTCTTTTTTTCTCTTCATCGGCACAAACGGTGTTTTACGTGTGCATCACTGACGCAATATCGCGCGACACGAAAGCGATAGTAATCGATACTGACGTACGCAAATGTACGCGTGTGTTCGTCTCAGGTGTGTTTTAAGAGAGTAGCGACTAGATACTAAAAGAAACTCGATGGTAACAGAAGAAACGTGTGTAGATATACATACTTTCGATCACACTTATTCTTTAACTCGCTTAACCAATTGTCGCGCTTACTAAAGACTTTATGCACTGATAAACGTACGTGAAGCTTGTCTTCGTTGTAACAAACATGTGCACGAATAACAGAGAAAAGAGGACAAACGTAACACGTCGAGAAGGAAACGCTACGTCGCAAACACGTTACATACTCTTTGCACGTTCGTTGAAACACGCGGCGATCGCGCGGACGAAACAAGACAGGACAAGACGAGCCAGGAGAGAAAGGGTAACGCACAGGTTTAAAAAAAAAAAAAAAAAAAAAAAATAAAAAAAGAGAAAAAAGAAACTAATAGGAACGAATAAACGCAAGGACGGTAAATAAAGCAACCTAAGGTAGGAGATGTCGGTTTGATAGGCAAATCTGTTTCGAGGGAAAGTGATAAGCAAGTGCGAGCGGTTTTTAGAGAAAGCGGAAGATATAGCGGCACTTGGAATCGATACGTAGCTCTGACCTTGGATCGAAGGGCTTAAACCTTCCGCAACCAGACTGAGCTGTACGGTTGAGAACCGTGCGCTGGTTGCCTGGTCGCAAAGTACCAGATGCGATATAAGGGTGCGAAGGGATTAAGCGGCAGCAAAGATAATTTAAAAAGGATCTCGACACGTAGATCGTTTGTGTATGAACATAGGCGACGAGGCGCCCGTACCTGACGACGGTATTAAACCGACCTTCACCGAACGACCGGTGATAAGGCAATCCGACGACGGTAACACCATCACCTTCGAATGTCGATTAGTCGGCGACCCGAAACCGAGTGTCAAGTGGTAAGATTGCGTGCACGTCCACACTTAAGGAAGTACGTCCAGTCGAGACACGAGTATACAGAGTAAAACCGTACCTCGTAGTTCTCTCTCTCTCTCTCTCTCTCTTCACAGCATGCTCTTTCCATCTCTTTCTCTGTTTCTCATTCTCGCTCCCTGGATGAGCGAGAAAAGGAGAAAATTTCGCTAGAAATCGTAATCCCCTTAGAAAATCGTCCCGTACTTCCGATCGCGAGTCACCTTTCGAATGCACTCACGAACACGCGATGGTTTGATGGGCACGAATTAGGTATCACGGTACCGACGAGGTGAAAGAAGGCGGAAGATACAGCATGTCGTTGGAACTCGATCAGAAGCTGTACCACCTCGCGAGGTTAAAGATCGACAATGTGGCGAAAGGCGACGCCGGGGAATACAGAGCCCTGGCGAAGAACAAGCACGGCCAGGGTGTAGCCACGATTAACTTGAACTTCGAGGGGGGTGACAAGCTAAAGTATGCATCAACGATCCTTTGAGTCGCGGGTGCTCGTCGCGTCGCTGGATTCCAATCGAGAGACTTTCTTTTCCTTTTTCCGGCCGATTTTTTCCACCGCGATGGTAATGCAAAGTAACTTCGAGCTTTTCGAGGATCTCTAGCGACGCGACGAACCGCAGGACTCGAAGAACGAACGCGCAACTTGGTCTCCGACGCAGATTGAGTCTCCGCGTGACGGAGAGTCGATCCGAGTATCTGACGTGTCGATTTACGCAGAATACCAGACGGTAAACCACCGCGTTTCCCAAAGAAGCCAACTATTCGACAAGAAGGGGACGTGTTGATTATGGAGTGTATCTTGGAAGCACACCCGGTACCGGATATAACGTGGTACCAAGGCCAGAAACCGATCACCGACAGCAAACGCGTGAAGATGTCACGCAAGGCGACCGGAAAGGACACTTATTTGCTCACGCTCGAGATCTCGAATCCGACCAAGGCCGACGGCGGAAATTATCGATGCAACGCGTTTAACAACTTCGGCGAGAGTAACGCCAACATCTCTCTCAACTTCCAAGGCAAGTCCTCCACCATGCGACAGACAGTGCGACTCTCGTTGGCTCCTGCTCCTCTGTCTTCTCACTTTTACCACGCGAGCAAATATTTCTCTCAAACGGTCCACGATTTTCCGTATTTTTTTCCTTTTTTTTCGACAACTGGCGGGGAGCCGAACGAGACGGTCCCTCTGAAACTTCGGTCATTCACCTATCCTAGCACGTTTTTCTTATCGTACTCGGATCGAAAGATGATTCAAATAATTAAGATAATCGTCCGAAGAATACGTCCGGGTCATTCGCGTGTACGTACAGATAAGAACAAGTTTCAAGTTTCCACGCCGTGTCCAAGGGAAGGTAAGTGCATGACGATTGCGCTACCGCCAACTAATCGCAGAGTCCATCTCTCGTTGCTTCTGTAACTACGCAAATCCTCGGTCGAAATTCGACCGAGAGATGCTCGAGAATTCACAGCAGGATGGAAAAGTAGAAAACTGACATCATCGAACTTTACTAACGCCAAACACACCGAACCCTCCTCGACAGTTCGAACGCGACTCTCGTCGAAGTGGAATCTCGACGAGAGTCGCGGTTCGGCTGAGTCGCTTCCGTTCGCCACCGGCCGGAAGTCGACTCCCTAAATCACGACCCTGCTTAACCGTGGATCTTTCCAAGATGCAGAAGAAGGACCTGGTTTCGCACCGACGTTCGTCGAGAAACCCCGTATCATTCCAAACGAAACCGGTACCTTGATCACGATGAAGTGCAAGTGCAAGGCGAACCCGAAGCCGGAAGTCACGTGGTTCCGTGGGACCAATGTCGTCAAGGAATCATCCAAGATTTCGATCAAGACGAAAACCGTGGAGGAGGACGTGTACGAGTTGATCATGGAGATCAAGGTAACCTGTGCAAAATTTTACACCATGTTTTCTCGACGATTACGATTTTCGTCTCGAATAAAACGATCATCGAACGAATCCGTTTCGCAGGATCCCTCCGCGCCGGACGGTGGCACTTACAGGTGTCACGTGAAAAATGAATACGGCGAAAGTAACGCGAATTTGAACCTGAACATCGAGGCAGAACCCGAACCCGAAGGCGACGGACCGACCTTCGTGGAGAAGCCACGCATTCAATCCCAGAACCAGGGTAAACTCGTGATAATGGACTGCAAAGTGAAGGCGAAACCGAAACCCGAAATCGTATGGACCCACGCTGGCAAGGTGGTGAAGGAGTCCTCGAAAATTTCCATCAGCATCGTTCAAGAAAAGGAAGACATTTATTACATCAAGCTGACGTTGAACGATCCTGGCTCCGAAGACTCTGGCTTGTACAAATGCAACATCAAGAACGACCTCGGTGAACTAAACGCCAATTTGACGCTCAACGTCGAAAGTGAGTATCGAGTTCCTCGACATTCTACACCCCATTGTCTAACAGTCAACCGTGGTTAAATCCATTCAAACGGTTCCCGTTCAATCGTTTCAGTCGTACCCGTGATCAAGGAGAAGCCAAAGGTCGTGAAGATCGTGAAGAAGAAGACGGTGATCGTCGAGTGCCACGTGCTTTCCAAATTCTCGCCAGAATGCACTTGGTTCAAGGAATCCAAAGCCGTGAAAGAAGACACCAGGCACAAAGTTCACGTGGAGCAAGTGAAAGAGGTACGCGACAACGAAAAATCTATATTTTTGATTATTTTCGAATCGATAGATGGAAGCTAACCAACTTTTCGCTCGCAGGGAGAATTCGCCGTGAAGCTAGAGATCGAACAGGTATCAGCTTCCGACAAGGGTATATACAAATTAGTGGCCCGTAACGAGAAAGGAGAGGCAACGTCCCAAGTGGTGGAAGTGACGGACATTATGGAAGAGGGAGAGAAGCCCAAGATAGCATCCGGTTTGAAATCGGCGGTAACTTCTATACCAAATTTCTACTCGCTTTCCAACTATTCATCCAGCTTGTACCAAATTTCGAAACGTCTGTCTGTCGTATTTTAGACGATCGAGGAGGGCAAATCGATCGAACTTGTAGCTAGTCTCTCGAAGCTGGACCGCAAAGTTACCATTACGTGGTACAGGTAAACGAGTGAAACTTATTATCCCTCAAGGTTATCAATTTCCTTCCTATCGTTTACGCGTAACGGACCTTCGTCTTTTCAGAGATTCCACGCAAGTCAAAGCCTCCAAGGACATAATGATATCCTTCAACGGCACAGATATGAAACTGACCATCACGTCTGCTTCTACTTCGTACTCTGGAACCTACAAAGTTGTTGTCAGCAACGATTACGGCCAGGACGAGTCCTCTGCCCGATTAGTCGTCAAGGTAAGAAACTTCCAAGAAATCGAACGTACACTTGAACGTACGACTGTACCCTCCAATGTCACCAGTTAATCGTGATCCACGTTCAAAGTGTCACAGAGGATCTCACCCTCTGCCCCCTGTCGAGAATTCGTTCCAATATCAAATTCATAGTGATTGAGACAGATACATATATGTCCCTGAATGTTGCATGCATTTTCCTATTATCGTACGTATCGTAGAAAAAGGAAGAGAAGAAGGAGGAGGAGGAGGAGGAAGAGAAGAAGAAGAAGAAGGTCGAGAAGAAGGAAGAGGAGAAGAAGGAAGAGAAGAAAGAGGAGAAGAAGGTAGAGAAGAAGGTCGAAAAGAAAGAAGAGAAGAAGGAAGAAAAGAAAGAAGAGAAGGTAGCAAATTCTGTTATCCTATCGTTTCTTTGTTTAACCGGTTTTGTTTCCCTTTGCTATGCCCACCCTTTTGTCTGCCTGTAACGAACAATTATCCCTTCGTACACACCGAGCACACAAATTCTCACGAACACAGAGTTAAATTCGTTTCCGTCGAAGTCGAAGGAAAAGCGTCGCCGGATCGGGAAGAAAACTCATTTTTCCTTCGGTTACAATTTTTTCCGCGATAATTCGGCTGTTTTGAAACGCATTTCGATATTGCGATGCAAAAGGTAAAAAGCCCGATCTGGGACGATTACGAGAGAAGCGTGCCGGAGGAATCGGAGGAAGAGTATTCGGAGGAGGACGAGAACGAGGAGGAAGCGGTGAGTGTAATCGAGTCCAGCATCGCAGAGCCAATTGTCGAGGAAGCAGATTCGCAATCAGAAACAATTTCACGAGTAGAGGTACACGCACACACGCTACACGTATTTACACGAACACGTATATAATCTAGATTACCTTTTCACTCGACGAATTCTTTCGAGTCGATTAATTTTTTCTCGCCTTATCTAAAACGCGTCTACGCTATATTTTTACCAAGGACAATCTTTTTCGAAGCCCCAGAAATTGACCAAATTTTTTTCCAATCATTTTCAAGGATGTACCCGACAACCGACTGAACGGTATCGACAAACCAGGTTCCAGGAAGGTACGAATAATTTTTTTTTTTAATTTTGATACGAAACTCGAAGTTATTTTTCTCAAATCGTCGAATTTTCTTCACTTCACACGATATACATCTATGAGTACAAAGTGCTAAACCATTTTACCTGTCACGCGTACCCCCTATGGTTCCTCGTAGTCATCACGTTTGCGAATGCTTTGTGTCCCCCTATTATTTATTAAAAGGCTGCGGTAAAATACAAATGAAACGCAACTTCGTTGGAGAAAGTGATATCGATGCTAAACACGATCGTTTGTTTCTCTGTTTCAGAAACTGGAAGTTCTACAGGTAAGAAATATCGCATTTTTAATCCGAGTGAAGTATGCGACGAAGTATGCGCTCGAATTATCGGCTTATGGATTGCGAACAATTATTCTTTGCGGCTTTATCGGTACGTTTATCGGTTTTATCGAATAAACGAAAAGAGATAACGCATGTCGCTAATTGCAAAAGTTATTTTCAGCTTTTCTCAGAATGAACCACTCTTTC